>NC_034438.1:37467480-37767480 GCF_002078875.1 Numida meleagris | reverse complement strand
TAGGGAGGGCAGTGTATAAAAATTCATGTAAAGGCTGTGAATAACTTATGTTCTTCAGTAGCTTTAAAAAGTACATATTTTTAAGTGCTAACCATGAAAAATCCCCAAATGGCATAACACAGTGCTGTGCAGACCAGGGAACGCATGTAAGCCAGCTGAAAACAGGGCTGTGCATTTTTCATGAAGCCAATTGAGAGTTCAGTGGAGCAAGAGAACTAAGAATGAAAAAGCTGAGGGCAATTTTTGAACACATACAGACTTGTAAACAAGCTATACACTTCCAAAAAGCATCAAGATAGTAGAGGGGTAGAGAGGCCCTACAGAGAGATCTGGACAGGCTGGATCTCTGGGCTGAAGCCAATGGGATGAGGTTCAACAAGACCAAGTGCCGGGTCCTGCACTTTGGCCGCAACAACCCTAGGCAACGCTACAGGCTTTGGGCAGAGTGGCTGGAAGGTTGTGTGGAGGAAACGGACCTGGGGGTATTAGTCGATGCTTGGCTGAGCACAAGCCAGGAGTGTGCCCAGGTGGCCAAGAAGGCCAATGGCATCCTGGCTTGTATCAGAAATAGTGTTGCCAGTAGGAGTAGGGAAGTCATTCTCCCTCTGTACTCAGCCCTGGTGAGGCCCCACCTCGAGTACTGTGTCCAGTTTTGGGCCCCTCACTGCAAGAAAGACATTGAGGCCCTGGAGCGTGTTCAGAGGAGGGCAACAAAGCTGGTGAGGGATCTGGAGCACAGGCCTTATGAGGAGCAGCTGAGGAAGGTGGGATTGTTCAGTCTGGAGAAGAGGAGGCTCAGAGGGGACCTTATCACTCTCTATAACTACCTGAAAGGAGGTTGTAGTGAGCTGGGGGTCAGCCTCTTCTCTCTTGTAACTAGTGACAGGACGAGGGGGAATGGCCTCAAGTTGCGCCAGGGGAGATTTAGGCTGGACATTAGGAAACACTACTTTTCTGAAAGAGTGGTCAGGCATTGAAATGGGCTGCCCAGGGAGGTGGTTGAGTCACCATCCCTGGAGTTGTTCAAGAAACATTTAGATACAGCGCTGAGAGACATGGTTTAGTGGGGTTATTGGTGGTAGATGGATGGTTGGACTGGATGATCTTGTAGGTCTTTTCCAACCTAGCTAATTCTATGATTCTATGATTCTATGATTCTATGAAGATCTACATGTGTACGTCATATTTCTGCAACTTCTGGATTGCACCAGTAATGAATCAAACAAGCTTTGCCTCTCACACATTGATAGTAATATATAAGTGGTAGCTGCTAGAATTTTCCGCAACTGCTAGAAAGTGTACAGTAGTTAATATCAACCATGTCTTACTGTGCTGACATTGGCAGTATTTGCTCCTTCAGTGTCATGTAATGCTAGCCACCACACAAATCTGCATCTTCTTTCTAGAAGATTATGGTCTACTTAAATAGAATAAAAAACTTCAGATTGCTAAAGAACAAAAAAACAAGAGCAACAAAACCTCCTGTCTTTTGCTAATCCAGACAAAAACTCAGAAAAATAATTTTGAAGCAGGTGTGTTTATTAGACACTCTTGCAAGAGTGTTTTGTATGTAACTTTGTACTCCAATTTCATCACCTGGTTTCAGCCCACTAAAAGTACGGCATGCCAGTGTCCTTGGACTGAACTCCTGAATCAATGAGAGTTTTGTCATGCTGGGAATGGAAACTTCCAAGGAGCTGGTTAAAATGCTACTAGTTTTACTACATCACACTCTTTTCTCTGAGTCACCTCATGAATATTTCACCAGAGCCCAATATAACCAGAATTTCCAGCTTGGACAGAACAGTCCTGGAATATCCCAGTATCCAGCAGATATTTTACTGCTGTTTTCCCCAGCTTTACTTGGAAGAAACAGGATATTCCTGCTTTCACCTTAAGCAATGTCTAGGAAAGTACACTTTTGCAGTATTGCAGCCAGAAGCAGAGGCTCTGGCACCAGGTTGTGAGGTGATACAAGTCATGTGATCTATTATGAAATGATGAACAGAGCACGTTCTGCATTGCATGAAATGTTGCTTGGTACAATGAGTTCACAAAGCATCTATTTGATCAGGTAACCTGACACGGGCCTACACAGATGACTTCACACTATTCTCTTTATTCTGCTTTCTGTGGTTGTATATACATACACTAGAAGAATATTTAAGAACTTTCCACAAACAACAATTGTTAAAGATAATCCAGCATAAGCAAGGAAGTTCCTTTCTAGCTGACTGAAATAGTGCCTGAGTTTTCAAATGGTGGATAGGTATGAACTACCAAACTTGTTTTCTGGCAATGCTAGCAGACATGATCACCACTAAAATTCAGTTACATTTTTTTGTAGATAAACCTCTACTAACACTACTAAATTTTAGCACAGGTAACTAAATAGTACTTATGCAAGATTGCCCTCTCAAAAATATGAACTACATGCAATCAACAGCAAAATCAACATATATAGTGTCAAGGACACCTTAAATTTTAGCTGGATCACAGCAACCCACCACAATAAGAGAGAAATGACTAGCAACATCACTACTTACAGAATGGATTAGTTCTTAAATACTTTGTGGACTTGCTATTTTGCAAGGTTTTTTTTTTGTTACCGAGAAAAGCTTGTAAATACTATGCTCAAACCTACAGATTTGGAAAAAGAAGAGATTGCATGCCATCTTGTGGATATCACAAGAACATCAAAATTATTCTGAAAAGAAGCCATTAAAAAAAAAAAAAAAGAAAAAAAATCCATATGTATATATCTCCTTCAATGTGAATTATATCCTGAATCACAATTCACTACTGTTGGGAAGAAATATATTCTGGACAATATATTTTATATTGTTTTACTTTTTGCCCTGTGGATGAAGCAGACTCACAGTTCCAAAGGCCATAGGGTCATATTATAGACTGTTACAGTTTGTCATTAGTTAAGCAACAACAACTGCAGGACTTGGTTTGAGAGAATCACAGAGCCACAGAATATACTGCAGAGGAAAGGGACCCACAAGGATCATGAAGTGCAACTCCTAGCTGCACACAGGACCACTCGATATTCAAGCCCTATATTTGGGAGCATTGCCCAAACACCCCCTGAACTCTGGCAGCTCGGGACTGTGTCATTGCCCTGGGCAGCCTGTTCCATGCCCACCGCCCTCCGGTGCACAACCCGTTCCTGACATCCAACCTAACCCCCCACCGACACTGCTTCTTGTTTCCTGTCAGTATTGTACTCAATATCCAAGATGCTTCCGTTGTCGAGGAAAACACTTATTGTAACATTGTTCTCCATATGCTTAGGGACAGCAGAACAGAACGGATGTGGCAGTAGCACTTTTCTTCCATTTTTCTTCTTACATGCACTACCACCCCTCGATATTGCGCAGCTGCGATTACACCGGTAAGGGTCTGTAAGTCAGCCGAAGCTGCTGATACTGAAGTAACGAATGTCGCAGACGGCGATAAAGCACAGACCGCCACAGTGCCGAGCTTCGGCCGTGACGACAGGGGCAGCGCCAGGCTGTGGGCGAGCCCATCCTCGGGGGGAGGCCGGCGCCTGACAGAGCACCCTCCGGCTCCAATGCTGGGGCACTCCGCATGATCTCCCCTCCGCATGGTAGTGTCCAGGGCGGGGAGGAGGCGAGGGTTTGGGCCTGCGGCCGGCGCTGGGGGACTGGAAGGTGGTAGCTGCTGGCGATGCGGGGTCGGTGTGCGGCCGCCATGAGGCACTTGCCGTACTTCTGCCGTGGGGAGGTGGTGAAGGGCTTCGGCAGGGGCTCCAGAGAGCTGGGCGTGCCCACCGGTGAGCGGGACGGGGCCGGGAGCGGGCGGCCGGCCGGGCTGGTGCGCGGCGGGCGGCACCTCGGGCTCCTTCTGTGCAGCGGCTTCGTCAGCCGTCTGACAGCTCTCTCTCTCTTTTTTTTTTTTTTTTCCTTGTGATGGTCGTGATGATTTGCAGGATGCTGAACAGTGCTTACGTGCGGTGTGCACAGAACTGCGATGCGGCAGTTTGAAGCTGGAGAACGGGCACTGGAAATAGCTGTGCGAAGGGAAACGTAAAGGCAGTGATGCAGGGGTTGAAAAGCAGAGCAAACAGATGTGTCCAAAAGAGAACTGTATTTTTCATGTGTCTGCTTTCGACCTAATTACAAGGTGTAAATCAAATGTATTTCATTCTCTTCTAAAGAGGCACTGAAGCCAGCGGCTGTGTGGTGCCCATCACAGTAGACAAGAGAACCCGAAGCGGCAGTCCTGAGATACCAGGCTTGTAATGACATCAGCTAATAGAAACATGGTGTTTTTCTTTTATTCATGTCAGTACGAGTCAATGGTATTCTGGAGAGCGGTGCTCTGGAGTGAGGAAAGTTAGTGACTGCTTGTGAACCGTAACAGAAGTTCACTAACTGAAAATTCTTTAAAATTGGCCTGAAACCATGCACAAAGAGCTCTGTGCAAAGTTCAAGAGGGCAGTGGTTTCAGGAAAGAGTTGGGTTCATTACCTTTGCTCAGGCAGGAATTTATTTCAGATTCTTAGTTTTCAAAGAAAATCCTGTAAATCCGCAGTTGTGGGTAACGTGAAAGGCAGGATGAAAAGTCTGACAGGCGGCTGAAATCGTAACTTGTTATCACATGTTTTATTTGCTGCAAACAGTGTTACTAGCACGTCAGTGAATAATTCTGATGCCACTTTACCATGCAGAAGAGATTTGATTTTTCTGTTCTTTGATCATATTGAAGCAGTGATACTTATAATAGTGAAGTGCATTCATAATGGTTAGTTTATTAATTTTTTACTGTAGAATAGGATGTGTGTAACTCTAAAATAGTATGCACAGTCGATAGAATGACTGATATCACCACTGGACTACATTTTATGAAGCTGTTTTCTTGTTTATACTTTGCAAATGGCATGTTGTATCACTATCATCATCATACATGCATAAGCAGCATGTAGGCAGAGCTTGCCTTGTAAGTGTTTGAAAATTCTGTCATGTTTTTGACTTACACAAATGTACACTTTTTAAAATTTTTGCAGCTAACTTTTCTGAGCAAGTAGTCGAAAGCTTTCCATCCGATATCCCTACTGGTATATACTATGGATGGGCCTGTGTTGGAAATGGAGATGTGCATAAAATGGTTTTGAGCATAGGACGGAATCCTTTCTATAAGAATATTAAGAAATCAGTGGTAAGAACTTTGCTTTGTGTGGTACTTTGACTATAGTAAATGAGCAGGACATTGACTTTGAAAAAGTTAAGCAGAATTTGGTCCATAAATGATATTAAGAAATTCTGTTTGCTGTTAGAATTTTGTTCAGTGTACATCTCATACGTTTGTAATCTGGAACAGTAACTGGACGGCATGCAGCTGTGTATAAATAAAGTTTAATTTGAATTTTTTCTTCCACCACCATTTAAAATCTTCTGGAGCTCGTTTGTGTTTCCAAAGTGGTCATTATTTATTGTTTTAATAATTAGATAAACATAACCATTAAGTTCAAAACCTGTATTAAGCTTATGAGTTATGAGGGCCTTAGAATGAGCTAGAACATATTAATCTTTTGCCCTCTGCAATCCATACAGATTTAAAATAAGAAATTTGAGGGCACCTTAGTTACTAGTGGTTTTGCCTCATTTTTTCTCTTAAATGTTAGAGACCATATGTGTGGTTCTGTGGCTTAATATGCAGAATCAAGATTCAAAAGTAAATAGTAACAGGATGGAGTTTAAATCCCAAACTCTACCATCTTTTTTTTTTTTTTCTTAGTGTCAGGTTCTTGAGCTTTTCCCGAGTCTTGCAGAACTTGGTTTTAATTGCTAATACCTGGAAGCGGTTTTGTTTCAATGTGAGTCTCTGAAGACAACTGCCTTCACTCCTTATATAGTCTCAACATTTAGTTCCTATGTGAACTAGCTGTGAAAGTTCTCTTAATATCATTGCAATTAAATTCATTACAGTTATTTGGAATGTAATGCTCAGACAAATACAAAACGTTTCTGATTTTCTGCATCAAAAATCTTACCTTTGAGATAAGGAGTGTAGTGCTTTTCCTGATTTTAACAGTCAGAATGTTCATAAGTGATCAGCTTCTCTTAAATGCCATACAAAGTGCAACTCCTGACATTATCGAAGGCTCCAGCATCTTAATCTCGTATCATACATGTTAGACTAAATATCTCAGTTTTCCTGATGATGTGTAGGAGAGAATTTGAATTAAGTATATTAGCTGAACATCCTTGCAAGAAAGGAAATAAACTCAAAATTCACCATGTTAACTGACAACTGATTTCTCTTCTTTTAGGAAACACACATTATCAACACGTTCAAGGAAGACTTCTATGGAGAAATTCTTAGTATAGTCATTATTGGATATATTCGATCAGAAAAAAACTTCAATTCTTTGGGTCAGTATTGCAGGTTTATGTTAAACTAATCTTTGGTTTGTCATATTCTTGCATATTGAAAGTGCTGTGTCATGACTTTCTGTCTTGCTAATTAACTATGTTATGTCTTAACCTTTAACATTTCAGTAAAATGTTTTTATAAGCTGAATTACTAATGTATCCGTTAGTTGAATTAAAAAAGCAAAACCCCACACCTTAAAGTATATCAGTACTTATTTCAGTCTAATAATTGTGTTGTCAATAGTTCTAGTCTGAGTGTCATAAAAGCATTGGTCTAATCTGACTAATCTTTTTAAAAACGTAGCATTGTTGGAACTGAAGTTGTTCAAATTATTCTGTTGACTTTTTTTTGCTAAAATGCCTTGAAGCAAGGAAAAGGTAATGCTGTAAGCATTGAAAAGTGCAATTCTGACATTAAAACCAAAGCATTTTAAAAACAAAGATAATGTTGCCTTTCCAATTTCACAATAATAATTATATACTGCCCCTGTGACTGTGATTGCTTTCTGGTATTCTGTGATGTGGTGGTGTGCCTTGCTGTATTCTATATGCAGAGTTCAGATCACCTTTTAAATATTGCTGTTCTGCTTTTTATTTTTCAGAGACGCTCATTTCAGCAATTCAGAAGGACATTGAAGAGGCAAAAAGGCAACTAGATTTACCAGAGCACCTTAAACTCAAAGACAAATTCTTTAATTTGCCAGAAGGGAAAATAGTAAACCACTGAGCAAAACCACATTTTTTTTCCTTGTTATGGACCTCTTCTTGGCCTGGTTATGTATCATATATTATTTGATACGACATAGACTTGTGTAGTGGATCTGTCTGGAATTGAGTTAATTTTCTTCACAGCAGCTCGTATGGCACTGTGTTTTAGATTTGTGATGTAATATCCTAATGTTCTATCTGTTCCCAAACAGTGTTTGCACAGTGTCAAGGCCTCTTCTATTTTATTCTGACCCAAATGCATCCACTGGGGCTGTGCAAGAGGTCAGGAGGGGACACAACTGGGCAGGTGATGTGAACTAACCAAAGAGATGTTCTGTGCCATACAGTGTCATGCTCTGCAATAAAATGGAAAGAGGTTGTGGTTCAGGTAGGTTAGTGATCTTTGCTTGGCTAGTAGCTGGGCATTGGTCTCCCCATGCAAGATGGTGAGTAATAAACATTTTTATCTTATTCCACTCCACTGCTTGTTAAATTGTCTTGACCCATGAGTTTTCCTGCTTTTCATCTTCCTTTCCTCTTCCCTTTCCCACTGGGAGTGAGAGGAACTGAGTGAGTGGTGCTTAGCTGCCTACCAGGGTTAACCCACAACCACCTGTTTGCGTGACTATGATTGGAACTGAACACTGAAGCTGCACAATATGATTTAAGTTTTCTTGAGTTGACTGATCACTAAACATGAAAAAGGAGGAGAAAGCTATTTTAGATCCTTATAGATAAATTACATATCCTCATCGTACCAATTATGTAGAGATTTTAACACATGTGGAATACGAACAAAGTTAATTCTGACCTCCGCTTCTCCTGAGGTGTGGAGAGTTAAAACACCATTGAAGATTTTCAGGTTTTCACAGACAGAATTTCATTCTAAACTAATTTCCTAGTTTTATGCCATCGCATCTGGCTTGTATCTAGCAGCTTAGAATAAATGAATCAAAAGTTGACCTGTCATGCACAAAGCCGAAGGCTGGATAACACTAACAAGAATAGTTCACTGTAGTTCTTAATTTTGATTGCAATTATTTATTAGCCTTAATTGAAATTAAGGAAATCTCTGTTACTTACTGAGTTACTGCAGTATGGATGCTTCTGCCTAGTTGACTGTTCATACAACAGTGTGTAACACATGCAGCTTCTTTCTGAGGAAATGTTTCTCTAAAGTTCAAGAAATGAATGACGAGGAGAAAGCTAATGTATGTGAAAGTTTTAGGCTCAAAGGATAAAGAACTAGTCTTAACAATATTTCTAAGGCAGAGAAGGTAACCAAAACAGTTTTGCATTTCAGTTGCTGCTGGCAGCTGCCTTAGATAAAGCGAACCTTTGGATTAATCATTATACTGGCAGTGAAATGGTTCACTTAAAGGTTGAATTTAGAATGTAAAGCAGAAAAGTTCCTTCAAGCCTCTGCACGAAGTACAATCATAATCCAGACTTTTCACTGTAGATCAGTGAAAGTCTTCGGAAATTTTTAGAATAATGTATCTTTAGTAGGTACTGAGTTTTTTATATAAAAGTTACTGTGGCCTTTTCTACTCTGAAATGTTTGTGTAAGTGCAGGACGTACTGTCAAAATTCATTATAACTTGGAAAAGATCCATTAAAATACAAATACAGGTGGTAGCATGCACTATATATTTGGAAGCCTGTGCTTCTAGATCTACTCTCCCTGCTCTGTGACACAATTTTCTGAATTTCCTCCTAGTGTCCTTCTATTTTAATCTTTTGTTTCACTTTATTAGTTTAGAGGGCTTGGACAAAGTAGCTTTATGACAATTTTCTGTGGCAGGCACTATCAGCATGCCAGAGTTGAGTTCAACTTCTTTTATTTTAACTTTAGGCCCTTACCATGGGATATTTTTTGAAAAGACATTGAACAAGTCAATGAATTTTATTGCTGCGTAGGACTTTAGCAGAACTCAGTGAAAGGACTTGCTTATCAGACTTTCTGATGGCAAAAAAGAGGAGATAAAATTCTTGAGGGAGGAAAGAGTGATTTCTGAATAAGAACTTACTGCACTAAACTGTGTTTTGGCCTGTATTGCAAAGGTTTTTTATAAATTTAACTCTCCAAAGACACTGACAATTCTGTCTTATCTGGATATTTTCAGCACACTTTAATCGTCTTAGTAGGAAAACATTTTAAAAAAAAAGATTTGCTGTACGAAGTCAAAAAAAAGCAGCTTAATAGACTTTATTGCATTGTATGTTGGAAATGTGTGAGAATTATCTTGAAAATAGTAGCTCTTCTTTTCTTCTTTAAAATAGAGAGATGATGGGGGGGATTTTCTCACCTTTTTCTCCCAGCGGGATTCATTCTTGAGTTTGTAACAATGCCAAGTTCTTAGTTCGTATTTTATACTTCTGGAGGAACTATAGAAGCCATACTAGTCAATGAAGTACATTGTAAAGAAAGCATAAGAAGAATTAATCTTTTTTCATTGTAGTATTATGTCTAAACTCATATCTGTCTTTAATTTTATTTATTTATTTTTTTCCATGGATTTCCAGTGTCAGTTGTGAAAACCATGGTGCCTTAAGTTGGTTGTCTTAGTAATGCTATTCTATAACTGCTAGTGAATGTTACTATACAAACATATCTTCATCATTTGTTTTCAGAACCGCGGTGCTTGATGAAAGCAGTAGCAAAAGGAAAATTTGAGAAACTTATTTTGCTTGCAGCTTTCACCTAAAGTGTGAAGTATGTTAACAGTAAAACAACAGACTGTTATTTGTGTTTGTCTTCATGCTAGAGGATATGTAATTGCATTCATTTGGTTGAGTGTACCTATTCATGCATTATTTAAGATCAGATATTTTATATAATTTTTTTAAGTTCAATACATGATCCCTAGAACTGTATAAATTTTATGAAGTGTTCTATTTTTGTATTATGTGCAAATAACTTTAATTTGTTGTGGTCTGTACCATTAATAAAAAAATGTAATTAAAAAAATTTGTAATGATGCTTGCAGATTTTCTAATTGATTGTACTGTGCATATAATCTGCATGTTCTTCAGTGTATACTGAAAGGTACTGCAGAACTCTTCTACTGTGCTGCTTCTTTCAGTTTGAAATGGGAAAATTGTTCATCTTGCTTAGAAATTTGTTGCATAACATCTATGTTTCAGATGCTGCAGGTTTTTTTTATATGCAAGGCAATATATGAAGGCCAAGTCAAGCGCAGAGATCATTGAAGTTGTTACGAGTTCAAGCAATACAAATATTTCTGTAGTTTTACATACTTTTTAAATATAAAGGTTGTGTTTTTTCATGCATTGCATTTTTAATTGACTGTCACCTCCTAACGTCTGTTACTGTTTTGCAGTAGAGTTGTCAGTGTGAGAATGACAGTGTAAGAATTGTTTTGAATGCTAATGGTCTTATTTGGGTAACTGGCCTTAAACTATTTAAGTTCCAGCATCCTGAAGAACTTGTGCTTGGTAGCATGTTCAAACACAGCATGTTGAATATCTTCCAGCTGTGTTAAATATCTTTACTGATGATCTGGATTGAGTGTACCCTCAGTGAGTTTGCTGAAGACATCAAGTTGGGAGGAGCTGTTGATCTGCCAGAGGGTAGGAAGGCCCTACAGAGGGATCTGGACAGGCTGCACTGATGGGCTGAGGCTGGCTGTATGTGGTTCAGCAGGACCAAGTGCTGTGTACACTCTGGGTACAACCCTAAGCATTGATATAGGTTTGGGGCAGAAAGTTGCGTAGAGGAAAAGGACTTGGGGGTGTTGGTCAGTGCTTGGCTGAACATGAGCTAGAAGTGTGTCCAGCTGGCCAGGAAGGCCAGTGACATCCTGGCTTCTATCAGAAATGGTGCAGCCAGCAGGACCAGGGAAGTGATCATTCCCCTGTACTCAGCTCTGCACATGGAGTGCTCTGTTCAGTTTTGGGCCCCTCAATACAAGAAAGACATTGAGGCTTTGGAGTGTGTCCAAAGAAGGGCAACAAAGCTGATGAAGAGTTTAGTGCCTAAATCTTATGAAGAGCAGCTGAGGGAACTGGGATTGTTTAGCTGTCCAGCCTGACCTTGAATGTCTCCAGGGATGGGGCATCCACTGACTCTCTGGGCAACATTTTATAGTGCTTCACCACCTTACTGTAAAAATCTTTTTCCTTGTATCCTAACAAAATCTCCCCTCTTTTAGTTTGAAACCATTTCCCCTTGTCCTATCACAACAGACCTTGCTAAAGAGGCTGCTCTCTTCTTTCTTATAGCCAGCCCTTCAGATACTGAAAGGCCATTCTCAGTCCTTCTCCAGCCCCAGCTCTCTCAGCCTGTCCTTGCAGGGGAGGTGTTACATCCCTCAGATTATGGGTTCCAACCCTTCAGCACGCCTGGGCTGTGCTGAGTGAAGATACATTGTCTTGGGCCACGTACAAAACAGATAATGTATGCATGTAACAAAATATTTTAAATTTGTTTTATTAAAAAATGCAAAAAGAGAGAAACAAATATAAAACTAGTAGGGTATTTGACCTTGTTTTTGTGAAACTAATGCATCAGGTTTGTTTGATGGCAGTGGCTGCAACTCTTAGCCAGTTCTCAAGGTGCTCATCACAGTTTTTTGATGAAATTTTACTCCTCCTGTACTCCATTCTTGAAAAAAGTTGTTTGCAGATATGCGTACTGCCAAAAGCAATGACAGGAATAAGGCATGATTGTGAAGTGAGGGATATTCATCTCTGTTAAGATTTGTCTTATAAAAGTCTGCTAAAGAGACATGAGAAGATTTTTGGTTGCAACTCTATACACTCCATTTGAAAATTCACCCAGTAATGCGTTTGTCAACTGAAAATGGACTTGCAGATATACAAAAAGTTGATTTATTTGGCAGTCTTGAAATCTGTTCTCAAATTCCTTTATCACAATGGGAAGCACGGCTGTGTGTTTTTTGCTGTTCACAGGACTGAGTTTTGCCATTGTAACAAAATTCATACAATTATTTGCCATTGCTTGAGCTGGCACTGCACTGCACCCTCCCGATGCCCTAGCTTCAGCCCAGACAGAGTTAACAGCACACTGATGTTCAGTTGGCGTTGAGTGACGGATGTGCATGCAGGGCCAGACCAGGGTACCTGGCAGGGCACAGCTGCCACCATGATGGTGTGAAGCAGGGTGCGGTTGCAGGTCAGGCTTTTCTGGGCTACATGAGGCTCACGGGCTGCAGGTTGGACTTGTCTGGCTTAGGACTTTTTAGTGGCCTTCCTCTGGACGTGCTCCAGCAGGTCTATGTCTCTCCACATCAGGATGCAGTACTCCAGGTGAGGACTCACTAGTGCAGCATAGAGGGGCAGGATCCCCTCCCTCGACCTGCTGGACACGCTTCTTTTGATGCAGCCCAGGATATAGTTGGCTTTCTGGGCTGCAAGGGCCCATTACTGGCTCATGTCCACTTGCCATCCGCCAGTATCCCAAGTCCCTTTTGGCTGTGCTCAATCCTTTAGTCCCTCAGTTTGTATTGATAGCGGGGGTTGCCCACCAAATAAATCTTGTGAACATAAGCTGTTAAACATAGCTTTCCAAATGAATACAATAAATTAATTAAAATGCTAGAAAACATCACTAGTCGCTTCCATACTAGAGAATGGTACTTGTGATTTCTAGTTGACTAAGATTTTTGCAATTTCATTTGTGTTGAGAGATTGTACAAAGCCAAAAGAGATGAAAACTTTAACAAGTTACAGTTGTGTATCTGATAACTGTAGTAAATCACATTGATCACAAAACTTCTGTAGGTGAACTTAGCACCAAAAGACATTGTCTACTTTGATGTCTTCAACACCAGGTTTTGATACCTTTGGTTATTCCCCTTAGATGGATATCTCCTAAGCACGGTATGGTGGAAAGCCTTTTGAATACTTAATTCTGCTGTAGGCTATGAAAAATTCTTGGAAATAATTTATTCAACTTCAAATCTGTGAGAATGACTGCTTTGGTGTATAATAGTAAAGATTATTGCCAGTATTGCTATTAAATATAGTTTCTGTTTAAGGAAGGTTCTGACAATGACTTGGCCCTGCCATGCCTAGCACAGTTAGGTGTCATAGTCCTCTGCAAATCTTTGTAAGGGTGATTGCCTAAAAGGTTCTGGAAGGAAAAATGTTCAGAGGTTGTTTAAACTAGTTAAAATTAAACTGTTTGAAAACTAACCCCTCTGATTATTTGTTGTTTGCATGTTTGTTTGTTTGGCATGTGTGTTCTTTAGGATTTATGGGAGATATGTCCTCAGAATGTCATAATCTCCAAATAGATCTGTGTTCTTTTTCAAAACCTAAAACTACTTTGCTCTTTTAGAAGTCTGATGGAAAGAGCTGCATCCTTTTCTTACATTCTTGTTCACTTGTTTAAACATTCATCTGGGTCAGGGCAAAAGTCCATCTGCTGCAGCTCCAAATGAATCAAACCTGTATCTTGAAACACATTAATCTGTCCCTGGTGTCGTAGGGAAAACTTTATCTCACACTTTCATGTTGTTTATATGTTGATCTTCGTGTAACCTTTATGTGACATCCCTGAATTCCCATCAGAAAAGAATGTTATACACTGTGGTGGTGTGGATATGCCATAAGGATTGCTTTTCGTATTAGATGCAGTGGACTCTTCAGCGTACCTCAGTACTTATCAGGGATCAAGCTGTTCTACTAGCATTGTCTACTGACTGTAAGCGTAGATAGAAATGTTAAATCCTCAAGTACATACACTCAAGTTTTTTAATGCCTCATTACTGTTATTTCAAAGTATCCAGTTGTTCTACTGCTTTTTTTTTTGTATTTTTGTATTTTTTTCCCTGGAACTGATATATTAAACACCAAATTGCATTAGAATTATTTTGTAATTACTATGGTCTATATAGGACTATATACTTTTTTCCTAATTTGCTTGTATTTTTCTGAAAGAAGACATAAGATTAACAAAAAATTGTATTTCCTAGTATGATAGCTATAAGTCTTGGAGTATCTACTGTTCCAGGGGATTATTTAGAAAGATTTGTGACCTCTTAGGATGTTTTTAGTAGAGTAGAATTTTATAAACATTGCTGATAACAACAGTGACTATATAACTAATTAGATAGCTTAGAGTACTGACTTTATGTATTGGTTATCTTGTTATGACAGATAATTTATTCTGCTTTATTTTTTTCTGATTCAAAGTAACCATGTGCTGAATGTCTTTTTCTGCAAAACTTCTGAGATTTGTGGACAGCTTGCTTTTACATACTATAAGAGACTCAGTAATAAAGTGCTTTTGAGCTGTTTGTCAAACTATCCCTCTGTTCTTCATCAGGCTATGTGTCTTATTACTTGAAGTTCAGGTTTGAAATCACATGTACACAAGATGTTGAGGAGAAATGAAAAATTCTATCATTTTCTGAAATATTCTTCTTTCTACCCCCTTCATGCCAACTTGCTCTCAGATAAATGTATGTGGCCTTTGAAAAGCAGTGACCTGTTAAGGATTAGTCTAATTTTTCTATAGGTAAAATGTAAAGTTGGAAATCTGAGTGCACATAAAATTTTTAATACAAAGATATATATTTCTATTGAAGTGCCTATTATTTTTCATGAGAAAGCCAAATGCGCCAATTTCCATTTGAAATGCTACTACATTAACTGCGTTAAACTTGTTTTCATTCCTATTTTTAGTTTGAAACTCCTATCTAATTCCTCAACCACTAGTGTAGTCATCATACAAGACCAAGAAGCAAATAGGTAGTATGCTAAGAAATTAGTTGAAAGGTCTCAGCCAGAGGGTTGTCATCAATGGCTCTATGTCCACGTGGAGGCTGGCGATGAGCGGTGTCCCCCAGGGGTCTATCTTGGGACTGGTACTCTTTAAGTATTTTTATCAGTGACGTAGATGATGGGATTGAGTCCACCCTCAGCAAGTTTGCTGATGACACCAAGCTGACTGCTGCAGTTGATATGGCAAAAGGAAGGGATGCCATCCAGAGGGACACTGATAAACTTGAATAGTGGGCCCTTGTGAACCTAATGAGTTTCAGCAAAGCAAAGCACAAGGTTTTGCACGTGGGCTGGGGTAATATACATATATATACAGACTGGGGAAAAGAACTCCTTCAAAGTAGCCCTGCTGTGAAGGACTTATGGGTCCTGGTAGATGAAAAACTCAACGTGAGCCAGCAGTATGTGCATACAGCCTGGAAGACTAACAGTATCCTGGGCTTTATCAGAAAAGGAGTGGCCAGTAGAGTGAGGGAGGTGATTGTTCCCATCTACTCTGCCCTGGTGAGGCCCCATCTGGAGTACTGCGTCCAAGTTTGCGACCCCCAACACGAGAAAGATGTGGAGCTGTTGGAGAGGGTACAGAGGAGGCCAGGAAGATGATCAGAGGGCTGGAGCACCTCTTTTACAAAGACAGGCTGAGGGAGTTGGGCTTGTTTATCACGAAGAAGAGAAGACTCTGGGGAGACATCATTATGGCCTTCCAATATTTAAAGGGAGATTATAAAGAGGAAGGAAATCAACTCTTTACAAGGGTACATAGTGATTGGTCAAGGCGAAAGTATGTTAACCTAAAGGAGGGGAAATTTAGATTAGATGTAAGGGAAGCTTTTCACTGAGAGGGTGGTGAGGTGCTGGAACAGGCTGCTCAGAGGGGCTGTGGATGCCCTGTCCCTGAAGGTGTTCAAGGCTATGCTGGATGGCACCCAGGGCAATCTTATCTAGTACTTGATCTAGTGGTTGGCACCCTTGCCCATGGCAGAGGGGTTTGAACTTGATCCTTGACATCCCTTCCAACCCAAGCCATTCTATGATTCTACAAAAACATAGTCTGGTCAGGGAACAGCCCATAGAGGAAGGAGCTCAGGGTCTCAAGACAGTTGAATTGTAGCTCCTACAGTCCACTTTCCTTCATTTCTTTTCTAGAAAAACTTCAGGGTGAAGTCATGGAAGACAGAACTTCTTCCTATCTAGATATGTTCCCTGGAAAGAGGTGGGTAAAGAACGCTGATAATCTATACTTTCCTTTGAAATAAAATACCTGGGTTACATGAGAGGTAAGTGGTGGTAGAACTTTGCAGAAGATACAATTTTCACAAGATCTTTTTGAAAGAGCTTTACTACTGATAGAGTAATCAGAAATAGTTGAGTAGAAGAAAGGTGGATAAAACATAAGTAATCTGAGAAGAATTAAGGACTTTGTGACAGGAAAAAAGAGAGTGAAAAGTGAAAAGAAAGTGAGAGAAGATTACTGAAGATCACAGGAATTTCGGCAGATTAGAATAAAAGAACTAGAGAACAGTTCGATAGTCAGATGCAAGAGTTTCTATAGCAGCCTTGTGTTTTTACACTTTCTTACAGTGATGACTGGAGGAGGAAGAAAGAGAGAGAAATGGCTTTGGGTGTTTGCACACTTTGGCTTATTCAAAATATTTAACCATTCAGAGTACAGTAAAATACAAGAAACTTCTCATTAAAATGACGGGGGTGTTAGAGATCCCATACACAAGATACTCATGCATCTGTCAGAGTGATTTCAAAATGCTCAGGTGCAGCTAGGATTAAGCCTTTGAAATGTGATGAGAAGATTCCAGGTTTTTAAAGCAAATTCTTATAGTTGTAAAATAAGTAATTAACAATAATGACAAAGCACGTTGTTAATCCAAACAAGGTTAGGAGAGCAAAATAAGACAGTCTTTCTTTCAACATGACCTTTCAATCCGATTGTTCACTTTCTTTCCCCCAATTTTTTTTTTCCAGAACTACTTCAGAAAAGAACTTGAAAGCAAGTGACAGATAAATGCATCTTTACAGAGTACCTTCCTGTTGTGAAACGTTTGATAAATACAGGTCCTGTCTTTGACTTTTTTGAACTCACATAACTTTCCATTCTCTCTCTTGTTGAAGATGTAATGATTAAAAGATTAAAATTCGAAGTGGAAACAATGGTCTTCTTAGAACTTCTTTGAGCTTACAGATGGAAAGATCTGGAGGTATTTATAAATACTTTCTGCAAGAAATACCACTTAGGAATTGAGCTATAAAAATTAGATCTTCTCACACAGTTCCTTTGCAGACACTAAATCTAGCTGATTTACAGTTTGAGTTGTTTCTTGTTGGAAATCCAAAGGAGCTCAAAGGGAGAGAGGAAAACTCGATAAATAATTACATTTTCAAAATGGTTGTGTGCAAAGAATTTATTCTTTCACAGTAAAGGGCCATAAAGAGCATCCTTTAGTACAATGAATTAAATTTCTGTAGTCATACAAAAATCACATTACTGTGTTCCTTTAAATTACATTTCTAAATAAATATTAGTTATCCCCTTTGCCATCCTCCAATAAACTTGAGGCATTTACATCAGAAATGTGAAACTTACTTGAACAAATGGTATTTAAATCATCTGTAGCTTGAGAAACTAATTAGAAAGGAAAGAAGGAGTACTGTTTTGTGGCTGTATTTATAGACCACATTTCCCTTTGCAGTAAACCAAGAAGTTTGTGTCTGCAATGAACGATTATTTAACAAGCTCTTGAATAAAGAGAAATCAGAGATTGCTGCATAAAATATTTTCATTAATTTTCATACGAACTATGAATACAGCGAAGCAATCCAGAGTAGTCACAATCACAAGTCTGAAAAATCATGTTATAGGGGCACAGTTTCACTGTGTACTATGCCACAAGATTATAAGCGGAAATGTGTTGGCTTTGAGGATCACAGGTGACATCAACAAAAAAAATCTGGCTAGAATTAGAAACCGTGCCCATGCTATTACAAAAGGCTATGCAACTATAATCACAATGTAGTAAACTACTGGCATGCTACTCCAGTGACATTTGACATGTAGAAAACTACAACAATCTTGTTTATATCTGCACTATTTTAGAAGAGAGTGGCAAAGTTTGCAGTAAGTACGTATGCACGGTTTGAATGAGTGTTTGCATGTATTATAACGCATGTGCATAAACGTTGGGAAAGGATTTACTGTCCACAAAAATGCACAGGAATGTGTTCTTTTAAACAGCCTACATCTGGAGTGCAACTTAAAAGCCTAAGAAGGATTCATGTAAAGCTTCAGGAAAGAAAGGTTTTTAGAAACCATCATGCTCTCAAAATAAGCGTTAAAATCTTAAGATCAGCCTGAAAAGGAGTAAATAAACATACTTAACTAAGTTGCTGCAATTTAATAGGAAAAGCAACAGAGCAGAAATCTGTAAGACAGTAGAGAGTTATCTAAATGAATAACTTTCATCATCATATTCAAGCTCATCTTCTTCATCGTCCTCCAAAAGTCCATACCTAAATTTACGATAGACTGTGCCATCCTGACCCATATATACAATGTCATCTTCTTCATCATCATCTTCAATATCTCGATCTCTGTATTCAATCACTTGATCTTCCTGATAGCTTGAGCTCTCACGATAATTGCTCACATAGGAAGGAAGGGTTTTGTAGTCATTAGTCAGCTTCTCATACCTACCTTTGCTGACAGTGCGTGGTTTTGATTTTGATTTTCTCCAGATGACTACAATGGCTCCAATGACAAGGATAAGTAAAATGCAGGTAATGACAAAGAAAGTGCTTTTGTTTTTGCTTGCTGGTGGTAGTGTGGTCCTTAATACACAATCATCTGACAACAGAAATTAAAAAAAAAATGAAGTTTAGTGTGTACATGTGAATTAGTGGGTGGATTTTGTTTTAAAAGACTCAGTATGTTTTAACTGTGATGGTATAAGTAAACAAGCAAGGTTGTTGAGACAGCTTTGTTTCTTATTAGACTAGGAGTAATCAGAAAGAAGCTGAAAAGCTAATAGGTAGACAAACACAGTCTTCCTATCTGAGCATAGGCAAGAAATGGAGAATCTCTCCCCCTCCCCAGATATTCATACTTTTCACTATCAGGCACCTGGAAAGACTTGAATATAGGCTGTGTGCTCTGAGTCTGTTTTTCATAATTGTATCAGTTGGCTCTAATAAAAAAATTTTTCCACCCTACAGACCATCAATCGTATAAAACACTGTAGCTATTTTGAAGGTGACAGTATGATTTTTGACTTAGGAGCTTAAATGATGTGTTTCAAATAGCTATTCATCAAAGAAAGCACTTCCCAGTCAACTGTTTTATGAAATGCTTGGCCATTTGGCACAACAGATGGGAATGAGAGAAGGTGGCAACTCGTGCAGCAGTTGCAATTGCTGTTATTTGGGTAAAGTTCTTCCTATTCTAAAGATGGAGCAGTAGAAATACACAATGTACTTGTAGCTCAGCAGCATGTTTTGCTGTTTTCCACTTTTCACCTCTAAACATCAGCTTAGTCAGCCATAACATCAACCAGCAGCATTGCTGCCCCTCAGGATGGTCCTACCTTGTGTTTCACTGCAGTCACAGCACTCTGGGATGCCTGCTGGGTCAGTGTCACTGCAGCAGGGCAGGCAGCGGCCTTCCTCCAGGTAGAGCTGCATGCCAGCTGGACAGATAGTGCAGTTGAGAGGTCCAGGTCCCTTGCACTCTGTGCATGTGCTGTCACATCTCTCACACTTTGTCTCGTCCTCCTACATACACAGAACACAACAAATACACCTTTCTTTTCATCTTCCTTGGCCCTAACCTGACAGCGCTGCTCTACCATTCACTGTGAGTGGTCACATCTGGATGCCAAAGATATCGATGCAAAATACAGTAGGGAGTAGGAAAATTGAAATTTTGCTAATACTTCTTAGGCTTGCACTGATCTGCTTGTAGGAAGATGGATAAAGACTTGTAGGAGCTTAGAGATCTGACCTAGCAAGACAGCTGGCTAGAATGCACTCCGAATATATGCTTTTTGTCCAAAAAGTGTTTTTCTTTTGCTAGTCCTGTAGTAGTAGATTTGTGGCTCTTTGGCACTACTGATGTCAAAACAGCCTTCAAAAAGCGTTCTCAAGAATATAATTGAAAGTACTGAGATGGGAGAAGAAAGTGAAAATATGCTGCGGAAAGAAATTTTTTTTTTTAAGACGAAAAAGATGAGAGAATAAATTCCCTTTCTGATTAGGGAAGGGACAGAAATAAGGAATAAAGCTGGCTGCAAATTCTGTAGCAAAGCAAAATTTTATTAGCTCACATTCGTTCACAGAAACACAGAGTCATAGAATGGCTTGGGCTGGAAGGAAGGGAGGTTAAAGTTCACCTTGTTCCAACTCCCTTCCGCAGGCAGGGCTGCCACCCACTACATCAGGCTGCCCAGGGACCCATCCAAACTTGCCTTGAACATCTCCAGGGACGGAGCATCCACAGCTTCTCTGGGCAGCCTGTGCCAGTGCATCACCACGCTCTGAATAAAATATTTCCTCATAATATCTAATCTAAATCTTCCTTCTTTTAGTCCTGTTGCTATCAGACTGTGCAAAATGCTGGTCTACCCCCTTATTATAAGCTCCCCTTAACTACTGAAAGGCTCCAATGAGGTTTCCTCGAAGTCTACTAAACAAGCCTAACTCATTCAGCCTTTCTTCGTAGGAGAGGTGCTCCAGCCCTCTGATCATCTTCCTGGCTGGACCCTCTCCAACAGCTCCACATTTTTCATGTACTGGGGGTGCCAGGTCTGGACATAATACTCCAGATGGGGCCTCACAAGGGCAAAATAGAGAGTGACAATCTCTTCCTCCTCCCTGCTGGCCACCCCATTTTTGAAGCAGCCCAGGATACTGTTGTCCTCCTGGACTGCAAGCACACAGCGCTAGCTCATGTCCAGCTTTTCATCTACCAGATTTCCAAAGTCCTTTTCAGGGCTGATGAGTTCTTCCAGTCCGTAGACATACCTGGGATTACACCAGCCCAAATGCAGCCTTGTTGATTCTCACTGTGTTCACATGGGCCCACTTTTCAAGTTTGTCCGGGTCCCTTTTGATGATATGCCTTCCTTCTGACATACTCGCTGCACCACCCAGCTTCCTGTCACTTGCAAACTTGCTGAGGGGGTACTCAATCTCACTATCTAGGTCATTGATAAAGATATTGAAGAACACTGGTCCTAAGAGGACAGATTCAAATACTTCACACATTCCAAATAAGACTACTGTTGCTCGTCACTGTCATACCTACTTTGCTGTATTCTGTGAGGCAGTTCAGAGCTTCAGTGTTTGCATTTCCTGGCCTGCTGGGAAATATGAACTGTTTTTTCTGTCCTGGGACCAAGATTACATACCCAGTGTAAGTATCTGAAATGCCAAAAATCTTTCATCAGACTTTATCTTAGACCTGCAGGGCTGCTTGTCCTGAATCTAAGAGCTTGGACAAAATATGGAGAGAAAGCAGCAGGTCTGGAGCTCTGAAGCTCTTGCAAACAACTGTGCACCTCTGTGGTCCTCAGATCTTAGGCTCTTTTTCAGGTTCACAGTTGTGGTGCAGCACCGATATGGGAAATTTCATGCCAGAGACTTCAGGTTACACAGCATCATTTTTTTCTTTTTTTGCGAGGCACTCGGCTCCAGGGCAGACACATTCCACACCAAAGCAAGGAACTGCCTCAGTGGGCAAGGCAGACTCCTCATCAGGGAGCTGCTTGGTGGGCACCATTGCTCTGCGCATGGAGGCAGAGCTCTGATGTGGTGATTCCACATCAACCGAGGAATCTCATTAAAACCAGCGCCACCAGAAAGAGGCAAAGAGTCTTAGTAACTGGGGACTCCTTGCCGGGAGGCACTGAGGCCCCCATTTGCCCCCTGGTAACCTCTCCAGAAATATTTGCTGTCATGCAGGGGTATGCGTCAGAGATGTTAAGAAGACTTTACCACATCTGATAAAACAAGAAGACTGCTACCTGCTTGTTTTCGTTTACATAGGGTCATAGGAGGTTGTAACAAGGAAATTTCAGAATGTTAAAAGGGACTTTGCATCCCTTGGAAAGACATTAAAGGGACTGAGAGCACAAGCAGTGTTCTCCTCTGAACTCCCAGCTGGTGGCTGGGACCTGGAAAGAAGGAGAAGAGTAGATCAGCTAAATTGCTGACTGAGGGGATGGTGTCAGGATCAAGGCTTTGAATACTGAGATCATGGGCAGGCCTTTGAGAGACCAGGTGTGTGGCTCTCAGATGGAATGTGACTGAGCAGATGGGGCAAAAGTTTTCTGGGGAGCAAGCTGGCTGGATTGATTACTACAGCTTTGTCATGGTTTTGTGATTTTTGGTTATTGGTATTCCACATCATAACATCATGTAGTGGATATACCTGGTTCTCAGAAGAGAAGGACTACAGTCCCCACGGCACTTTGCTCCTTTGTTACCATTTTCCAGCCGGAGGGAAAAGATAAAAGCTCACAGTATAAAAACTTGCAGATCACGAGACCTCGTCCCTTTTTCCGCCCATCTCTCGTCTTGGCAGCACCTTGCTCTGCAGCCGTCTTATCGTCGGTAGTAGAGTAAGGCCTACCGTGATTTTGGGACATTCTCTCTCTCTGTATTGGATTTATCAGCTTAAATTGTAATTATATTGTATTATAGTGTGTTGTTTTGCATTCCGATATCTTATTTAGTAAATTAGTTTGTTTCTCCTCAGATTGTTGCCGCTGTTCTTTGCTCTCAGGGCCATCTCCCTACCCTTTTCCCCTTTTCCCTTTTCCCGGGGCGTGGACCCATGGATCCCCTGTCCCCTTTGTCACGGAACCGGGCTGAACGCCTGTAAACCGTTGACAAACTTTAAATTAGATTTGATGGGAAGGGGATGGAGGTCCTTGTGACAGAGAAGTGCCAAGGAATGCTGTCATTTTATGAAACTGTGGGGAAAAACCTCTTAATTGTCCAGTAGAATCTTGTGAGGACTCCTCAGAGAAGGTAACATTGCCAGTAACCTGGCTGAAATCTTCTTGCATCCCTCTGCTTCCCTAAAGTGCCTGTATACCAGTGCATGCAATATGGGAAATAAACAGGAAGAACTGGAGATCTGTGCGGGGTCACAGGGCCATGATTTCATTTGCAATCACGGAAACATGGTGGGACAGTTTACATGACTGGAATGCTGTCATGGATGGCAGGAAAGACAGACTGGTGAGTCGGGTTGGTGGAGTTGCTCTCTCTTTTTGTGAGAGCGCAACTAGAATGTATAGAAATCCACCTGGGGGTGAATGATGAACAAGTGGAGAGCTTGTGGGTAAGAATTAAGGGGTGGCTAACATAAGTGACACTGTTGTGGGTGTGTACTACAGGCCACCTGATCAGGAGGAGGAAGTTGATGAGTCTTTCTACAAACAGCTGAAAGTAGCCTTGCAATCCCCACCACTGATTCTCATGCAGGACTGTAATCATCCTGCTACTTCTTGGATAAGCAACACGGTGGGGCACACACAGTCCAGGTGGTTCCTGCAATGCATTGAAGATAACCTTCTGATTTAGGAGGTGAAGGAGCTGATGAGGGGGGCTGTGCTGCGCTGCTGGACCTTGTTCTTACTAACAAGGAAGGGCTGGTTGGGAATGTGAAGGTTGCAGACAGCTTGGGATGCAGTGATCATGAGATGGTGGAGTTCAGGATCTAGTGTGGAAGAAGAAAAGCAATTACTAGGATTGCTACTGTGGACTTCAGGAGAGCCAACTTTGACCTCGTTGAAGACCTACTTGGAGGTATGCCATAGGCTAGAGTGTTAGAAGGTAAGGAGGCCCATGAGAGCTGGTTGACTCTTAAACATCACTTCTTCCAATCTCAAGATCAGTGCATCCCTAAGAGTAAGAAATCAGGGAAAAGTGGCAGGAGGACTGCATGGATGAGCAAAGAACTCATGGATAAACTAAAAGGAAAGAAGGTCCATGAAATGTAGAAAAAGGGCCTATCCACATGGGAAGAATATAGGAATGTTTTCAGGGCCTGTAGGGATACAACAAAGAAGGCTAAGGCCCTCTTGGAATTAAGCCTTGCAAAGGAGGTAAAGGATAACAAGAAAGGGTTTTTTAAGTATGTCAACAGTAGAAGGAAGACTAGGGGAAATGTGGGTCCCCTACTAAATGAGGTGAGTGCCCTGGTAACAGAGGATGCTGAGAAGGCAGAGATTCTGAATGCTTTCTTTGCTCAGTCTTTAATGCTAAGACTAGCTCTTGGGAATTCTAGACCCTGGACGTAAGAGAGAGAGTCTGGAGAAAGGAAGACTCCCTGTTGGTCGAGGAGGATCTAGTCAGAGAGTGTCTAGCTAAAACTCACACATACAAATCCATGGGTCTCGATGGGATGCACCCATGTGTGCTGAGGGGGCTGGCAGAGCTGACTGCTGAACCTCACTATCATGTTTGAAAGGTCTTGGTGAACGGGAGAGGTGGTTGAAGACTGGAGGATAGCCAGTGTCAGTCATTCCAATCTTCCAAAAGGGCAAGAAGGAGGATGTGGGAAACTGCAGGCCAGTCAGCCCAGTCAGCCTCACCTCCATTCCTGGAAATGTGATGGAACAAATTATTCTGGATACCTTCTCCAAGCAATTGGAAGAGAAGGTTATCAGGAGTATTGGATTTACCAAGGAGAAATCATGCTTGACCAACCTGGTTGCATTCTATGATGTCATCACTAGCTGGGTAGGTAGGGGGAGAGCAGTGGATGGTGTCTGACTTAATTTCAGCAAGGCATTTGACGCTGTCTCCCACAACATCCTTGTAATGAAACTTAGAAAGTGTGGGATAGATGAGTGGATGATGATGTGGACTGAGGAGGGTTGTCATAAGCAGCGCAGAGTCTGGTTGGAGGCCTGTAACTAGAGATGTTCCCCAGGGGTTGGTGCTGGGTCCGGTCTTGTTCAACGTATTCGTCAGTTACCTGGATAAAGGGATAGAGTCCACCCTCAGCAAGTTTGCTGATGATTTAAAGGTGGGAGGAGTGGCTGACACACTGGAAGTCTGTGCTACCATTCAACAAGACCTGGATAGACTGGAGAGTTGGGCAGGGAGGAGCCTGATGAGGTTAACAACAGCAAGTGTAGAGTCTTGCACATGGGAAGGAATAACCACATACATCAGTATAGGTTAGGGGATGACCTGCTGGAGAGGAACTCTGTAGGGAAGGACTGGGTGTTCTAGTGGAGAACAGGTTGGCCATGAACCAGCAGTGTGCCCTTGTGGCCAAGAAGGCTAATGGTATCCTGGGGTGCATTAAAAAGAGTGAGGCCAGCAGGACAAGGGATGTGATCCTGCCTCTCTACTCTGCCCTGGTCAGGCCACATTTAGAATACTGTGTCCAGTTCTGGGCTCCCCAGTTCTAAAAAGACGAGAAGCTCCTAGGAGTCCAGTGGAAGGCTACAAAGGTGATAAAGGGCCTGGAGCATCCCCCGTATGAGGAAAGACTGAGTAACCTGGGTCTGTTCAGCCTGGGGAAAAGAAGACTGAGGAGGGATCTGATAAATGTTTATAAATTTCTGAAGGGAGGTGGGAAGCAAATGGATGAGGTCAGGCTCTTCTTGGTGGTGCATCCGAAGTGGTGTGTAGGACAAGGAATAATGGACTAAAACTTGAATACAGGAAGTTCCATACAAACATACAGAAGAACTTCTTTGCAGTAAGGATGACAGAGCACTGGAACAGGTTGCCAGAGGTTATGGAGTCTAATTCTATGGAGATATCCAGGACCTGTCTGGATGCCTACCTTTGCAACCAGTTGTACCTACTTTACTGGGGGAGTTGGACTCGACAGTCTCTTGAGGTCCCTTCCAACCCCTGCAATTCTGTGATTGTGTGATTCTGTCATCTCCAGCCAGCTGTCTTGTTTTGCTGCTATATTCTTGAACAAACATCTTTGGAAGTCAGTTGGTGTAGAAACTGGGAAGCAGGAGTGCCCAGACTTCCTGCACAGACCCAAACCTGATTGTGGTCTTATTCTATTAAATATACAGCTCTAACTTCAGCCTCTTTGTTCACTAGATTTCTGCTAGCAGAACTGCCAGTCAGGAATGTGATGTGATATACAAACAAATCATAAACAAAGCAGCAGAAATCCCTGAGGAAATCTCCATTATACTAGGATAAATAAATACAAGAAATACTTTTTTTTACTAATATAATTGACTTTGTTCATGTGACTTTGACAGAGTAATATCTTTATATTTACTCTTAGAGAAGTGTTCTATAGTAGAAAGACCCAGAAGGAGAAACAATACTTTCTCTGTCAAAAGAAGAAAAAACTAGGCATTTTTTAAAGCCTTGAAAACTCAGAGAAGAACATCCTGTGTTTGTGCTGTGTTCAGAAGTTAAAGTTCAGCATACTAATCACAGGATTAAATGCAGGATCAAATGCCTATGAATATTACCTCTTGTCCTGGTGCCTCCTGAACTTTGTAGTAACCTACAAAACAGTCTGAGTTGCATATTCCGTTTAACAAAGTGTAGCTCCATACACAAGATGTGCAGCTGAATCCTTCCTTCCCTAAAGAGGCAAATAAAATGGCAACATTAGAACAGTAAAAATTCTCATCTAGCTTAATTTTGAAAATATACTGATCACTACTACCAATGAGAAGGGATACTTGTCAACTTCAAGAATCTGAAGTGGGGAGTCCAGCTTGAAGAAACTGGTATTAAAATGGTATTTAACAACTTATGTGTGATGCTTGAGGTTCGTGTGCCCACAAATTGCATTCCTTATGTGTTTTGATATTCATGAAAATGTGTTTAGGGAATCCATTGTACGGGGAAGCTCAGTTGCATTCAGGAGTATCATTTAGAACGGTGTGTGTTCTGTGACTCTTTCTGAAGGCAGATGCTGCCCACATTGTTTCTGTGAAGCACTGAAATAAGTGGTTTGTCCTACATGTTAAGCTGCATCTGTCTGTTTCCCTCCAACTAGATGTTTTCTTCCATTGTCTGAAAGGAAGGAAATGTAAATGCTACTAGTTCATGTTAGAAAAAGTTAAACAGGTAAAGTTAGCAACCTTCTGTGGCTCAGTGAATTTACTGTGTGGGTTTTCTGGTCTTGAGAAAGAAAGAGACACCACATCACTTTTTCTGTGTGTAAGCAATGCAGATGCATTTCAAAACACCTACAGATTTGTTATTTAGGAGGATGAGCTTATATTTTATCTTTGTAGTAATTACAATAGAAAATCTCTTCTGTAGTATTTATCATGAATAAAGCAAAATTCATGATTAGAAATGGTCTGTAAGTTAAATGACAATATTTTTGTCCCAAATCCAAACTAAAATATTTGTTGTTTATTATAATGCTGTTATGCAATCACATTTTAATGATTCTTGAAGTTGGCTTCACTCTTGGAACTATTTCCACAATTTTAAATATTGTTATGTTGCAGTTAGCTATATGAGCTATCCAATATATCTGCCATCCAAAACAATTGTTATACATTGCGGTATGGGGTAGTGTCAGCTGTGGAGCAGAAGCTGCCAGCTGTCGTCTGATGACACTCATTCCAAGTGGACTAATGCTGCCCCATTCTGAATTGCATACAGTATTATAAAGGGAAATGAGGAAACTGAGAGTGCCATAGAATAAAACATATAGTATCTCAAAACAAACTTGGTAAAATACTTAACTACATTAAAACCAGCAGACATCACACTGTTGTTTTTTCCCCCACACTGAAGATATGCTTTATGGCCTTATTTTAAGTTTTTTAAGTGATGATTTTCTACTCCTTCCTTTACAGATCACAAAGATCTGAGGTTAGATTTAAATCTCTTGGCTTTCACAGAGTAATACATAGGAGGTTAGCTCAAAGATGGAGATATTATTTAGTGTTTGTGCAAGAAGCAGAGTGTAGCTGCATAGGCAACAGAGCCCTTTTATTTTGGAGTGGATGAGCATCTTTGTGTGAGGCCTGGCTGACTGAAAACTTAATTACTGTTGTCAGTTTATTTCTCTTCTCTGGGAACTCACTGTCAGCACTCCCCTGTATGGCTGCTCTCTGCTCAGTGCCTGCAGGCCCCAGGAGGAGCCTGCTGGGAATTCGTATCCTTGCTTTGATCTTGGTCGATTGGTACTTTACAGGCAAGGTGTCAACATGAAGCAGCCAGATGAGTGAGTAACCCTGGGGTATAGGAGAAGCTAGCAGCCCCTGAGGAGGTCTTGGCTGCCTGCTGTGGACAGAGATTATTGATGGCTGGTAGGGTTATGCACAGCACGCCTTTGTGTTGTGTATTTACAGATCTGGGAGCAGAGGGATGAAAAGAAAGGAGACAGAGGTGCCTGGGTAATCCTGGCAGGTGTTTTGATAATCCTTTTTATGTTGCCAAAGCAGAGTGTATACTTTTACCTTCACAAGTTCGGCAGGAAGGGTGGCATCTTTCACAGACGTTGTCATCCTTGTTTTCATAGTAATATTCAGGACAAGAGCTAACACATTTGTTCTTGGAGTGCAGCAGGTAGAAGTATGTATCGCAGAAAAGGCAGTCTGTTGGTTGGGGTCCCATGCACTCCTTACAGCCCTTGTGGCAGCGCTCACATGACCCAGTGGAGTTTTGTGCAAAATAGCTGAAACAGATGTGATAGTTGTGGCTTTGCAAAATGTCTAACAATGGCAGGAAAACCAGAACGTCCTTCATCATGAGCTCTTACTCTGATTATATGAATATATAAAAGTGATATTGATGTGATCACAGGAAATATTTGCAGTCCCAATGGAAACAGAATGAATTTCTTTGGCCATTGGAATTCAGCTATGAAGCAAGTCTTTGTAAAATCGAGAGTATATAAAGAAAGGCTTTTTAAAATTGAAGATGAATTCATGTACAAAATAAGCATGATCTAGGCAGGGCCCAGAAAACATAAGCTCCATTTTGATTTTGCCAGAGATGTCTTGTGAGATATTGGTTAAGAAATGAGTTTCTCACTACTCTGATGACATGCTGTCATGGAAATTCACCAATTTTGTGTTTTCTTTCAATCCACAAACAGGTTTAGTCAGAGGGCTCCAAGAGAGGGATGATTGGTTCGCATGAGTTGTGCAGACAGAGGAAAAAGGGGAAGAGCTGCACTGTGGCTGTGTTGAGATATGGCCATTACAGACTTCCAGTTTAATAGGATGATAACTGAATTTGAATCCAGCATGAGTGTATTACTGCAAAATTAAATGGACCTGAGCCACAAATCATAAGTCCAATTTCCAGATGTAAATTTCTGTGACATAGTCACAAGAGCTAATTGAATTCATATTTTGAAATTAAATGTACTCATATTAATGAAGATGCTGCCCAGGAGTTGTACCACTCAGTTAAAAGATGTTTTTATGGTTGGTTTTATTATAATCAATTATAAACATTTTCTTAATGCTAAACAAAAGTAATCTCATCTAAACTTCAAGTTAGGTGGAACCTGCAAGGGTGCCTGCCTCCTGTGCTCAAGCTGATAACTTACAGTATTTATTCTGCTTCACAGTCTTCTGTGTAAATGTAACCTAAGAGCATCCTCAGAGTGTGAGAATGACCATGTCATGTCAGCTGGTCCCAGTTTAGGAGCAAACATTCTAGTTTTATACCGTGAGGGGAGGTTTTCAATCACCTCTGTACTGGAAAAATGTAAGACGTTTTTGCTGGAAATGAAATACAATTCTATATGACTCTAAAATAAATAGGACAGAAGCAACCTAATTTCTCAAAGTGCTCTCTGTGATGTAGCTCTTAGCTAAAGACATTGGAGCTTACCCTGTTGGACACTGGTTTACGCATCCTTTTCCTTGTCTGTACAAGCCTGGTTTACAGGAAAGGCACTGTGAGCTGTGTTTTCCACTGCAGGTGGCACAGGTGAAGTGGCATGGGGAACACCGTCCTTCGTCACTGTCAGCATAGTACCCAGCTGGGCATGTTTCAACACATGTTGTATCTGCACAGACAGCAGTGAGGAATAGCAGGTCATCGTCAGTATTTGCTGCTATAAAATAACTTGTAAAGCATGCCTAGAGTAGACTCTAACAGGAGATGCTGTTAACGCTTGTACCAGAGCAAGAAAAGGGAATGCTGGGGCATAGTAACTTCTTGTAAGTCTTTTCAGTTAAGTCGTCCTCATTTCTGTACTGCATGTTCATTAGCAGGCTCTTAAATATGTAGCACGTAATAATGAGCAGGTGTGATTTCCTTCAAAACACACGCAAGAAGGAATAATAATGAAGATGCCTTCTATAGGCATAAACATTTCCCGTAGTTTTTCACTCTTAAAAGCATCAATATCATTGCATTCTGTGTATACGATGAATCTGATGCTAAATTTGAAATTTAGTGACTTTTATTTGCTGATCTTTACCCCTATGTGTAGCTGCTGCTTTGTGTTAACGGGAATGAATGTCTCCAATACTGCCAAACATACCATGTACATCACATTGTTTGACTGAAATATCAGAGGGTAATTAGCAGGTAGGAATCTGGAATAAGAAGCTATGACTGATTCAAATAACTGCAAGCATGTCAAGCTAAGAGAGCAGTGATTACTTAACTAATTAGCTTAGTACTCATTATCTAGCTTCACAGTTTTGATGCTTAAGATTAGGGAAATGAAGATACTTCCTTTTTTTTTTTTTTTTTTTACCAGTAGTAATTGTGCAAAACAATTGCATGTGTTGATATAAAACACAGATCTAATGCAAGGCATTCAAAATTTAAGAATGCAACATCTGCATCAGGTTAGACTCAGACATCTTGGGGTCAGTTTCACTTCAGGCTTTCTATATGTGTTTCAGGCATGAAAGATAATTTTAATCAGTTTCTCTACAACTAATTTTCTAATTTTTTTCTGAAAAAAGATGCAGAAAATTGAAGTTTAAGATTTAAAATTTTATACTCTTTAACAGTTTGTTCCTGAGACAGCAGTCTTTTACTTCAAGTCAGAAAAGTAAAGTAGTTTTACATCTCAGCCATCCACTTGAGACTGGCCTTGTGATCCAGGAACAATTTTTAACATTTCTACTTAAGTATTTCTCTGCTCATCAGATTTCTGCAGGGATTAAACAGGTCAACATGAAAACTGTGATCTCTTTGTGCATACAGAAAGAAAAGATAAGATTGTCCCTCTCCTTCCGTTCTTTATAGGAAGCAACAGTGACAGTAATTATGAAGTGAATTAAAAAAAAAAAAAAAACATTTTGTTTAGCTATGGGATTTGTTGCTACTTAGAAGTCTTCCTTTGGCCCCAGTGAGTGGCTGACCCAGAATGACGATTTTTCCCTGTCTTTCAAAGTGTTTCCAGGTAGCCCTGCAGGAAGTAGCTATCACTGAGCAAGTTATCTACTTGTCAGGCCAACTTTGCAATATTTAGATAGTCTAAAGCAGTTCTAAATGTTTTATGAATGTCACATAAGCTTGTTTATTTCATGCTGCCAGTGTGGAATAAAGCCTTTAAGCAGGAGAAAGACACTTACTGAAAAGATACTGGTTATTTGCACAGCTAATACACTGGTGTTCAGTTGGTCCTGAGCAGTGAAAACATTTCTTATGACAAGTTTTGCAGGTCTCAGTTTTCTCATCATAGTACTCGGTGCGAGAGCAGTGTCCGGATAGCATGCAGTGCCCGTTATGATTCAGAGTCAGGCCATTTCTGCACGTAAGGCAGGCAGTGGAAGAAGAACAAGTCTTGCATGTCCTATTGCATGCTGAAATGGAGAAACAGTAGGAATGTAACCATATCTTGCTACATTTCAGATTATTATTTCAGTTTAAATTTTGCAAGGAGCAGCCTCCATTTCAGAGTGAGAGGCTGAGGGAAATAGAGAAAAATCTCTGCATAGTCAAACCATTCACCATTTTTGGTGTTATGCAACCAGTTTCCTTTTGCACTGACTGAGTAGTGATTTTCAACATACTGTCTACAGCAACACTCAGCACTTTACCAGGGTGGTTGTTCATTACAATAAACACATTCTAGTTTTGCTGCCTTCCTCTCTGGACTTTCTCTAATTTTTTCAGCCTTTGTTATCCCCTCCATTTCCAGGACGCTGATAGCCATAGTCAGCAAGGGCAGGTCCTTTTGAAATAGTCTTTGGCTAGTCTACTTCTGTCTTACTGCCATTCTGGAGAAAACAGCAGCTACCAACCTTGACAATCTTCAGTCTCTTCTTCATAGTAAGTCCCTTCAGGGCACTCTTCAAAACACATGCCATCATAGAGGACAAAGTAGCTGATGGCACACTCAGTACAGTCATCTGAGTCTGGTCCATTGCAGTCCTTGCAGTCTCCATGGCAGGGAAAGCAGTGCTTGTCTTCAGCATAGAATTGGGAAGGGCAGTCCTCTACACACTTCCCTTTGTGCAGGAAGAACCCATCCTCGCACTCTACAGAGAACAACAAACAGGGTAAGCAAAAGTCCAAATGCTGACTTCATTATGTGAGGGAACAGTGTATGTCATAACAGGAGATAAGCAGGCAGCTTGGGAAGGTAGTACTTTATCTTCTAACTCTTCCCCTCCAACTTGCCCATCATAGCCTAGCTCTCATGAAGCTTCTTCTGTTTTATATAGGGTCTGAGAAGCCAAATCAGCTGTTCATTTTTGTAGATAATAACAAAACCATCCTGCCACTGTATAGTGGTGGACATGGTTTCTCATTTCTGAACTTTTGTTTGATATTGTATGAATCTGGTTGAAATATTTGGTCAGAATGTTTGGCTAGAGCGTGGGTTCAGATGCTAACTTTGTTATGAACACTTGGTTTAACAGTGTTGTTCATGATTTTCTTTTTCCTCCATGTTTGTGTTTCCAGAATAATTTGCTAAGTATTAACTATCCTGGAAATATTTTGGTGTGCATTCAGACTCATCAGCACACTGAAGCTTTTCCTAGTCATGCGTTACTAGATAATGTTTTATTACAGAGGTTTCATTCTCTGCCGTGAGTAGTACTGCCAAGAGACCTAAAGTTCAATCAAGCTAGGAAAGAAGCATTTTGTATTTCACAGTGGTGTGCATATGTATTTAGGTATTAAGATGTGAATACTGTAAGCCAGCATCAAACCAGTATAAATCTCTAAAGGAGCAAACAAAGCAAGGTGAAATCACTTTACAGATGCCCGGTTTGGAATGAATCTCCTCATAAAGCAGCAACTGCTTAGCCTCCGTCTTAGAGGAGTTTTTCCTTGGTTTGGTATGGTTTGGTTTACTCCTTACAGCATTTCTTCTCAGGTCTGTTATTCTGACAGTCTGCTTCTAGACAAATCTAGATAGATTTTAGCCAAGTCACAAGCAGTTCTTTGTAATACCTTTGCATGTTTCACTGTGAATGCACTCCAGACACATTGCAGGGCAATGTTTACAGATTCCATCAAAGGCAAAATGTTTCTCTGAACAGGTAGGTTTACATTCCCACTGCTCCAGAAGCAAAGGACTTTTACAGGACTGGCATTTGGTAGCACTTCCCACACACGTCTTACAGGAACCACTGCATTCCTTACAAGTCCCAGAATCATTGAAGTATCCCCTATTGAGTGAAAATAAACACAAAGCAAACTGTTGGTCAGCTTACATTTGACACAGCCCAGTCTGTAAGAATTACGAGCATCTGTGAGGCTATTGGCTTTGCCAGTACACTCATTTCAGATACTTTGCATTTATTCTGAACTATGCTGGTCAGAATCTGTTTCACTGGCCCTTGTGTACTTACATGACAAAGTCAGCATGAAAGTTGTGCCAAAGAATTTGTGCTGGTAATAAGAAAAACAGATGCTGGACATTTTTATTAAGAGAAAGGTTAATCAAGAAAGAGTATCATATTGCATAGCACAGATTTTATATATACATATATAGCTTTGATGAACGCTAACAAAGAAAGCACAGGAAACCTGAGATACAAAGTTAATTCCATTTATTAGAGTAAAAATTAAAGGTTGGAAACTAAGGATAGACAAACCTCACAGATTATTGTATTTCCATATCAGATCTCTGAAACATTCACCTTTGCGGTTCACAGAATCATGAAATCATTGGAAGGACCTCTGGAGATCATTGAGTTCAACCCTCTGCTAAAGCAGGTTCCCTAGAGTAGGCTGCCCAGAAAAGTGTTGAATTGTCCAAGTGGGTTTTAAATATATCCAGAGATGGAAACTCCACAGCCTCTCTGGGCAGCTTATTCTGGTGCTCTGTCATGCTCAAAGGAAAGAAGTTCTTCCACTTGCTTGAAGATGGCATCTGGAATAAGCTGTTCACACCCTTATTCTGTACTACTCTGAGTAGAGGACAGGTTAGGAGAAGGACTAGACGCTTGTTGTCTAGTCTTAAAGAACATCCTGAAACACTGTGGTCCTTCTGAAGACAATGAGACCAGTAAAATCTGACATAGCATTTCCTGTCTAGTTTCATTTTGGTTTTTCACTTCTCTAAACCATAGAAAATTTTTTTTTACTCAGGCCATCTGAAAAAAACTTTTACCTTGTGGTATTTTCTAGTACCTAAGGTTACCTAGGCTTTCTCTTAAGAGGCCTAATAAGGATTTAGATTATAGAAAGAGAAGGAGCTTGGTGAGAAATAAGGATCAGTCATGTAACAGGGGCTACTTACTCAAGGCATTCCTGTAAGCATCTGCCATTGTGGAGGAAGAAAGACTGTCCTTGTTCAGCCTGACACTTCTGGCAGTGCCAGAGATCGGAGCACACCTCACAATTGTCCATGCACATCTCGCACTTCCCGCTTCCAACATTGGTAAAAGTTTGTTGTGGGCACTGAGAGACACAAGTATTGTGGGCAAGAAATTTTCCTGGCAAAAGAGAAACGCAGGTGGGACTAAACACCAATTAGAAATATACCCCAAAGATATTTGCCTTCAGTGGCTCTAAAAATGCTCTTCATGGAAGTTGGACTTTCTGATGCCTGAAACCACGAATAAAACAATTTCCCGAAGTAGCTGGGAAATGTAGTAGTTCAACCTTCACTGAAATTTAAGGTTAGAAAGAATCATCAGGGTTATTTAGTACATCTCCCTGAATAAAGCCCTCTTCCTTAATTCCTCCCTTATGTCTACAAATTTTGACTGAAGAGAAAGAAAAGGAGCAATGTTTACTTCACAATGTTTTTATCCTTATTGGTAAGGGTATGTGATTAGCTCCTAGCTGATGTCTGACTTCAGCTGCTGATTTACCTGACTGTTCATTAAGCTCCTAATGGACTTTCTAGTGACCATGATTGCAAATATTCCACTGAAGTATGTAACACACAGTATATTTTAGTCTTTTGCAAATCTTACCCAAAGAAGATGAAATCCCTTACCTTCTGGACATGAAGTGCACAAGTCAGCAGATTTGTCACAGGTACTACATGAAGGATCACACTGTTGCAACTGTTTTTTTGAAGCTGGAATTAAAATAAAATAAAGGCCCATTTTAGACCATTTTCCATATTTTTTTGTTCATTTTCCCTCACTCTAGGAGGACTGTTCCCTTTGGCTTTTTCTTAAGCTGTTGTTGCAGTGTGTCTCCTTGGATTTTTGGAATTAGAGCTCCAAATTGGAAATGTTGATGATTGTGTTCAACTTCGCACTCTTAAATGACAAATTAAGAATATTAAATTAAAATTAAAATTAAAAATTAAGAATAGTAATAAAAGAAAACAGAAAAATTATCCTGAGAGTCACTAAAGCACTATTTTAGACTTCTTATCGCAAACTAGGACAAGTAAGCTAAATATTGTTAGTTTCAGAGGAGTGCTCCAAATCCACATTCCTGTCTGTATTCCTAAAAGACTGCAAACAGGAAGAGGAAGGTATGTAAATTTTGGGGACTTGATGTAGTGAGGTATTTTTGTTGTGCCTTTGTACTAGCTGTTTGTTGGACCATTACCTTGCATCTAAGGGAGAAATCTCTGAGAAGGAAAGAGAAACGTCTGGAAAAATGATTGGTAAACTAATCCTCCCCAGTGATATTGCCTGCTATTTCCCTCCAAAAGAAAGACTCTGGATGTGTTTCAAATTGAATTTTTATGCCTGCAGGAAGCTAAGACCTTGGTTATGCTTTGCATAGGCTCAGTGCCAAGGAGATTCAAGGATTGTACTAAACGCAAAGAAAGTCTGTTGCCTCAGTGTGTGAGTCTGCATTTTGAGCCAAGCAGTCATAACAATCAGATAATGAATGCGTGATGAGAAAGTAATAATGAGCAAGTGGACAGAAGACAGTAGTCTTTTGATTTTTCTGGAAATCTAAAATAGGGAATAAAGCAGAAGAGGGATGCAGACTGTTCAGCACCTCAGCACATCCAATTCAGCCTACCAACTAAATGCGTTTGTCTTGTATAGGTTGAGGGACTGACTGACACTATCCGTTACCATCTAAATGGTATTCGTACACTTTTTTGTTCTGCCTGTTACAGCAAAATAATTTTGAAAGCTGATACTTTGAATGAAATTCACAAAAGCAAAACCTTTGATTAAAAGGGGGAAATAGGAGAACTGGCAACACATATACAACTGTTTCCCACAAGGAGAAATGGTGGGAATTTTACACAACTGAGAGGCAATTAGTAGAAAAGTGGTATATGCATTGTAACATGGCACAGAAACAAAACGAGGAGTAATAATAAAAATAGTAATAATTATTGTTATTATTGAAAACCACACTGCTGAATGGGCTGAGCCATAGCTATCACTGGAAGAGTTAGTTCCACATATAACAATATGTCACATCTACAACTGATTGTGCCACCTGCTCAGAATATCTTAACAGCAAAGCAAAGTGGGGACTCAGAGCTTGACTCTAACAGCAGGGCACTCAGCGAGGACATAGTCATTCTTTATCAGATCTACTTGTGAATAAATTTGAACAAGACAGTGAATGCCTGTAGTGTTGTAAATCTTGATGATGACTGGCACAATACTGAAGAGCTATGGATACGGTAGATCAGTAAGGCCTTCCCCATTGTCATCATTCTGGCTGTAGCATCTCTGCCCTGTCTGAACAAAGGTCTGAGAGAATTTCCAGGGTCTAGGCACAGGTCAGAGGGTCTGCAGTACAATGTACCTATAGGGAGAAAGCAGCACATTATCAGGGCTGGGGCTCTTTGCAGTCCGGTTCTTGCTCTTGGGCTTAGATTCACTGAGCAGTTAGAGTGAAGAAAGATTTCTTGAAAACTCCTGATTTGGCTCTGTCCCTTGCGCTACCTATGCAAAGGCTGTATATGTACATATGGATTAACAGTCATGTGATTTAGAAAGTAAAGTACTAGAGCTGCAAGTTAATTTTAAAATATTGGTTTCAGTTGCCTATAAATTTTATCCTTCTTGAGAAGAATGAACATTTAGCTTTGTTTTTCTTAGCCCTTTAAATTGGGAAGCTGTGGTTGTCTTGTGAGGCTTTCTACACTGGCATTTCCTGTGACTGTATATCCTTTCCTTCACTTCTTGATGTATTTTCTATGGCTTTTTCCTCTGCTGAAGGCCTGTTTTCTCTATTTCGGCTTTCAATATGCTGTTTCAGCAGATTAAAATGTGTTTAAATGCCCCTGGGTGTTGAGGGCAGTCCGAGCCTCTGTCAAATCTCTAGATGCACCTAACCATACTAGCATGCAAATGCTTATCTAAATAATCCTCAAATAAACCTTCCAGGTGACCACTGCTCATTCTGTGAGATGCAAGAATTTACTGTCAGAAGATTTTTTTCAAGACACCACCCCCTAGCTGTATAGTTTTCCTTAATTATTGAAAAACTCCTTACTGAATGTTTTTCTTGTCATCTGTAAGAACATAAGGAATACTCTGAGAAAGCTAAGTGTTTGGTCTTAATTTTACTGAATTGAGCAGCACTCAGGTTTTCTATTCTCCTATTGTTGTGGATCATAAAATCATAACATCTTTGAATCACTGAATCATAGAATAGCTTGGGTAAGAAAAGACTTTGAAGATCAACAAGTTCCAACTCCCTGCTGTGAGAAGGGTTGCTACCCACCAGGTCAGGCTGCCAAGGGACCCATGTAACCTGGCCTTGCACATCTTCAGGGATGGGCATTCACAGCTTCTCTGGGCAGCCTGTGCCAGTGCCTCACTACTCTCTGAGTGAAAAAATTCCCCCTAACATTTAATATAAATCTTCCCTCTTGTAGTTGAAAACCATTCCCACATGTCCAGTCACTATCTGCCCAGATAAAAAGTTGGTCTCCTTCCTGACTATAAATTCTCTTTTAAGTACTCTTTTAAGGAACACTGCAGTGAGATCTCCCTCGAGCCGCCTTCTTCTTCAGGCTGAACAAGTGCAGCTCCCTCAGCCTTTCTTCATATGAGAGGTGTTCCACCCCTCTGATCATCTTTCTGGCCTCCTGTGTATGCACTCCAACAGCTCTGCATCCTCCCTGTGCTGAGGGCTCCAGGTCTGGACACAGTGCTCCAGATGGGGCCTCACGAGGGCAGAGCTGAGGGAGACAGTCCCCTCCCTATCTCTGCTGGCCACATCTCTTTTGATGCAGCCCAGGATACTGTTGTCCTCATGGGCTGCAAGCACACACTTCTGGCTCATGTTCAGCTTTTCATTCACCAGACTCCTGAAGTCCTTTTCAGCAGGACAACTTTCAATGAATTGTTCTCCCAGGCTGTACTTATGTCTGGGATTGCCTGACCCAAGTGCAGCACCTTGCACTTGAATTTGTTGAGCCTCATTAGGTTTACATGGGTGCACTTTTCAAGTTTGTCCAGGTCCCTTTTGATGGCATCCCTTCTTTCTGTCATATCAACTACACCATTCAGCGTGGTATTGTGCCAGCCACAGTCTCCAATGGCCTGTAAATTGTAGGCAAGCCCTTTCACTTTTACACACTTGTCATTTGGCAATCTCTGAAACTGAATGTTGTTTAATTTATGATATATTGTGTGGCCATGTAGTTTTTATTTAATATATTTCACTTTTCCTCTAAAACCATGGAAGGAAAGACCTTATCTTCCTGATGCCTGCCTGCAGTTGCATGTCCTGAGTTCCTTCATCAGTTATTTGATAAGCTTTCAGGATTTTCCGAGACATTGATCTTTTATAAATATGCAGTAAAAACAATTTTTCATTTCCCTTCTCAACAGTTTTGCATCTAGCTACCTTACTCTGGCTTAAGTTTTATTTTATTTCTTTGAAAATCCCTTCTGGGCAGTTTTAAGTACTGTAATTTAGTACCACTTATGTGTGGGAAGAAGCAGCTCAGAAATATTATTGAAGTATGTGTTGCCAAGGGAAAAGAGCCTTGATCTTGGCAAGAGAGTTGGTGCAATATAGAAAATAAATAGCAGCAAGATAAAGTTAAGTAGACAAGTTAACTACTGCTGAAGAATGTTTAAATGAGTTCACAGTTTCAAAATATTTTAATCCTTACAATTGAAAAATAAGGATTGATTGATTTATTTATTTATCTATTTTTAAAGTATTATTTCCAGTTAATCTTTCCCTGTTTGGCACCATTTACTGTTTTCTGCAGTGTGTGCTAGTTACCACCAGAGGGGAACGTACACAAGCAGTTGTGCTTCTGGTGCTTGGCACGGGTCTAGCTTTTCAGCCAAGTGTAAGTGCTCAAATGTCTCAGCTGGGGACTGTTAGAAGAAATATGAAAATCTTAGAATTCATTGATCTACATAAAAAAATGATGTGGAAAGTTAAAATGAGCTTTTCCTCTGACAGAGCTCTTACTGAGTGGAAATAGGATTTCCTTTACTGAAAAACACCACAAAACACAAGTTCAGACTAAAGAGATGTTAATAAATGTAATTTTCTTGTACAGAAAATGTTTCCAAAATAGGCAAATACGATGCAAAATATTTTGCTACAGAAAACTGTACATATTAATTCAAAGAATAAGCGTTCCCGAGGACAGAATTGCAAAATCAAGAAAATTGGTCATGCATACCATATTTCCTTGGCCTTTGGACTACTGATAAATGAAAGCTTCAACTCACATTTTTTAGTGATTAAAAAGTCTTCAACTCATCAGTGAAAACTTCACTCAGCGCCCTATGACAAGCGAGGTTACTAATGAGTGGGGAGAACTAATTAAATAACAAACGACAGGGTTGCCCATCTTCAAGGGAAGAATTTGATGGCCATCAGAAAGAATTGCCAGCTCAGAGGCTTCAGCCCTCCGCTCTGACCTGTCGCAGTTCCTTACCCATATGCAAGTCTTAGATAAGGTCAAAGTTCATGGCTCACCTTGATCTGCTTTGTTGTGTTTTGTCCTCCTGATGGCCCCTAAAGGCTACCAGTATGTGCTTGGGAATCCTACAAGATTTCCATTAAATTTTTTCAGTCTGTAGTTCTTATGGTTGTGAATGAAACTTTTAAACATAGAAGCTGTAAGTCTGCAGTGTAGAATTGCAAACCACCCATACTCTAAAAATGGAATGTAGACTCTGAAAAAAGTTATATTATTATCCTGTTCTGCTCTACTTTTTTTTCAGACCAAAATATATGACCTTTTCAGACTTACTGAGCTGTTTTTATCCTTATGCTAATATTCCGTCTTGGTTTTTTTCAAGCTAAAACGTCTTCTATTTAAAATTACTTAAGCCTGAATTTGACTAAATGTCACATTGATTCTTGTTTCTTTGTCAGAATGAGTAACAACTTTGACATATCCAGCTCAGTCTTCCCAGTTCCCTTCTGGAAACAGAAATTGAATCATGCCATGCCATTACTTGAGTTAACGCTCACTGCAGTTCTGCAGCTACCTAGTACTCTGCCTATTCTGTCTGAGGGCTTATCAAATTGAAAAATTGAGGTTTTATTTTGCTTTGTTTGAGGTAGTTTTCTTCATAGTAGCTCCTATGTGGCCATGCTTTGGATTTGTGATGAAAACTGCTATTCATTTAGTTGCTGCAGAGCAGTGCTTATGCAGAGCCAGGGAGTCTTCTACTCCACACAGTGTGCTGCCAGGCTGGGTAGGGCAGCTGACTCAACTCTCCAAAAGGATACTCCATACCATTTCTTGCTATGCTCAGCAACAAAAGCCAGGGGTGAATTGGCTGTCGGGTCTTTCATTGCTCAGGATTTGTCTGGGCATCAGTCATCTTGTGGTGAGCAATTGTGTTGTATATCAATTGCTTTTTTCCCTTTGTTGAGTTTATTTCCTTTTTCTTTTCTTTTATGCCCATTTCCTTTTCTTCTTTTGTTCTTTCTTTTTATTTCTTATTGAACTATTTATCTCCACCCATGAGTTTTCTCACTGTAGCTTTCTGATTCTCTCCTCAACCAACTGTGAGGGGAGAGCGAGCAGCTGTGTGGGGCTCAGCTGCTTGTGCTAAACTGCAACAGTTTTCTTTCCTCATTTGAGCTTGTGAACAAGACATGAATGAGACAATGGCAGAGTTTCTTGAAACCTAATGCTATAAGACTTTACCTCTGATATCCAAATCAAATTAATGAAAAAACTGCATCTCATTTAAAACAAGGAACCCATATTTCCTTTTCTTTTTACCTAAGTATTTTTATTTTAACAGTCTTCCACAGTTTTTCTATTTTATTTGAGTGAAAGATTAAATGAGTTCTCAAATATTCAGGGTGAAAAATTTAGGTCTGTGGGGAAAGAAGTGTGATTCTCTTCACATGCTCACTGCTTGTTATGGAAACTGAAAGTCTTATTAAAAATAAACATCTTCACAAAAAGGCCTCCAAAATCTCAAGGCATATGAGCAAAGAAATGGCCATATCGTAAAAGATACAGCTTTAAATGTAATGGCATTTGAAACAGCCCATGGTCCAACCTTTAATTTGTTTTAAGTCACAATTGCACTATGTATATATTCATGTTTCTACTGTCCATCTTGCTCTCTCTACCCACTCATAATGGACAATGGAGTCAATAAGTAATGCAAGCAGTAAGAGTTCAAACATATAAAACTTGGTTTATTTTCTCTGGTTTTAGATCCTTTTATTTGTGCTTTTCTCTAAGTAAAAGGGAGGCTTACCTAAAAATTTTTATTTCTAAGTTGCTATCAAAGTAGCTACTGGTACACATTTCTAATTGTAATACCCTTATCTTATAGTTATAAGTTCTATTATATAGTTCATTGAGTTCTATCGAGGAGAGTATTTTTGCAAGGGTATTTTGTTGTTGGACCATGGAACAATTGTTGCAGGGAAGAATGCGTTAGGAAAAATGCGCACCTATTTTGCACTGTGTAGTGGGATGTGATTTGAACATAATCCAGCTGAGATGCTTCCTAGTTTGTTAGGTTTTATACTGTACATGGCACTGGCCTAGCAAAATTGATATGGTAAGGAAAAAAAGACAAAAAACAGGTTACATATCTCCTTGAGGTAATTACAATTGCATACACACACTAAAACATAATGAAAACAATATATTTATGTAATAAAATACTAGACCTATCCCATTTCAAAGACTTACATGAACTGTAAATTTAAGGAAACTTAAGGAGTGCTGAAAAGTAAATTACAGTCTGCAACAACCATTAATTCTCAGTCTGATTATCTTTTAACAACCATAGCAGTACTTTATAAATAGCTAGAATATGAAATCAACATGCCTCAGAATGTATGGGATAGTGAATCATTTTTACTTGTCTATAGCAACTCAAACTTTCACATTTGGATGATGCTTAAAAAGGCCTCCTAACTTCTTCCACGATGTTCTGATTCTATACTCTAAATGTCATAACATTTTCTCATTTGGAAAACTATGACCTCTTCTTTCATGCTGCCGATTTCCCTACAGTCTTCTGCTCATCTCATTCCACTTTTTTCTTTCCTTCTCTGTTCCGAGAACTTTGTATGTATATCTGCATAGCTTCATAGCTGTATTAAGGTCAGAGAAACCTAATAATTCTTTTAAAGCCTGAGTTATTGTTTTCTCTCAATCAGAACTCTTCTAGCGCACTGCATTTTTAGTGTTTTTTTTTTAAATTCTGTACTTAGGAAAATGCACAAGATGGATGCAGTTAGTCAATGTCTGTTTGTAGGAGGTTGCTCTCATTATTGGGAGTTGCATGTAACAGTAAACAGAACCAGTTGCTATTTAGCTGCATAATTTATTACAGCATATATATAATCTACATGTAAAGAAATATATATTCCATTTTGTGTTTGCATCAGAAACAGACCTAATTACACACCATTTTTCTTTTCCTTTTGTAATTTTCAGAAATATGTGGTAAACTAAACCATGTAACCAGGGAATGAATGAATTTTCATGATGCCGTATTTACAGTCAGTAGGCAAAATGAAGACCTGATCTGCAAAACTTCCTATCTAGTTGAAAGGGTGCGTGTTCATTTGGTGAATCAAGCTTACACAGGTGTATCTCCTGATTTCCAAAGTCATTTCATCATCTGGTGCATGAGATAAAATACAGATGTTTTGTGCTATAAACACAAGCTCAATCTCTCTCTCTTTCTTTTTTTCTCCCTTCTTGGCTGGCCCTGTCTTTTTGAAAGCCGGGATAGCAGACAAGGTCTGTTTCATTATTTCAGACCTTGATATGACTTCTTAGTGATTCCTGATATGAATTGGTCTGTTTGCCCAGCAGAATATGCCCTCAGAGTAAGTATCATTTTAGAAAACTGTTCTCATTAAATGTTTTGGGTTTTGGAGTTTGTGCTCATAAATATTCATAAGACTGGCCTATTATTTATCCTTGCATTAAAAATATAAATGAAAGCTTAAGTGTTGTGCTGGACGGAAAAGAGTATTTCACATTCACAAAAATTTTAATCCTTTCTTAGATGGACCAGCCTCTCAATTTGCAAAGTCAGTATCTGCATTGGTTTCACTATGGCAGGCTGTGACATGCTGCCCTCCAGTTTGTGTTACTCTAAGAGCCAAATAAAACAGTAGCCTTTGTTTCCAAAATCTCATTTTGTCCCATATACCATATGGGACAATATGGGACATATTGACAATATAGGTCAATGCAGTCACTAAAACCACAGTGAAGCCCATTGAATCCGTGCGGCTGGATGAGCCAAAGGAAAATGGATTCATTCTTTGTAATCCAAGGTCTAATACCTCAACTTTCTGTTGTAACATTTCTGAAGAAAAAGAGTAAATAGAAGACTAATATGGTAAAAGATGATGTAAACTACTGGATTTGGAAATTTTGGCTATCTTTTTAATTGCATTGTCTTCCTGTGTTGTCTGGAGCAGGGTACGTGCTGAGGATGAGCTTGGTGCGATTTAATCCTTGCTCCCATGACAAGGGTGAGGTTGTGTTTATTTCATACTTGTTCCCCCACACCCAGGTAGTCCCCTACAGTGTGAGGACTAATAATCGTTTGGCCTACATTACTTAACTAGAACAGCTCATTGGGCCACAAAAGCTCAGAGGTAGCTCTGCCATGGTGCTCCACTGGAGTAAATGTGTCTAGGACTCTGAGCATCCAGTGGAAAAAGCACATCTTGATAAACAAGCAGAGAGAGCCAAAAACCAAATCACAGCCACAGCTTTGCCCACACTGGATTGGTGAACAGATGTGGAATTACTTTAATATCCCCTGAAGAACCCATCCTGCGTGACAGGTTCCCCTTTGAAAGTGAATTTGACAATGGATGAGATGGAAGCACCCAATATTTTACCAAGAAGAAATCACTCTGGAAACAATCAAAGTATCTGTAAAAAATCGTAAAAAATAAAAATGTAAATTGTGATAAAATATTTGGAGATCTATCCAGGGGAAGCAGTGGAAAACTTTGAAATTTGCCATGAATTGGCAACCATGTGTAGAAAAAAAATAATTCTTAGTTCCCATAATCTCCTTTCAAATATATAATGGAAAAGAAGAGGCCCTACAGAAATGTTTAAGAGATGGCCTGTTACTCCAGGAGCTTTTTCTGTATAGTCATGCTAGCCAGAATACTCACTGACTGTCAATCTGTAGAAGTACAGGTAGATTTTCGTTTTGCTCATTCTTGTGCTGTATATACTATGGAACTTTGTTGAACATTGCAATGCAAGACAGTAGCTGCTTCACCTACATTTTGTTGTTTTTTTCAGAAATCTTATGACAATTAAAAAAGTCGTTGTAACTGGTACTGAAACTGTTTTGTTTTTTGTATTTCCTTTGTTTCTCTTTGCTTTTTTTTTTTTTTTTTTTTTAAATTATCCAGGCATTTTGAACCCTCCTCTGGGTGTGAATTGTGCTGCAGTTTCTAACTAGTTGTGTGGTATTGCTGGAGTTAAATAAAGATATTTCAGTCTTGCCTGATTCCTTCATTCATGGAGTGTGGAGCAAGAATTTCAAATATAAATGACACAGCTGGAAATTTAGATTTAGCTGGTATCTTCTTCTTGAATGCATCAGCAAAAGAAATGAGAGACAGTGTGAATTTCTAGCAAAAAAAAAAATCAACTATTTAGATTTTATTGCTAATTAGCAAATGAAAATAAAGAGAGAACTGAGAAAATTGAGAGCCAGATAATCCTACAGTATCTGAGCAAGAAAATTCATAAACTGTTGGTAAATGTAGTTATTCAGAGAGTAGATACAGTAAAGATAGTGACAGTATCGTTAACATTTTTACTTTAAAAGTACTACTATTTGGAAAAATGCTCACAGTATCACCCAGTTCATTGTCACTTTCTCAGCAGTTACACACCACAGCTGCTGCCACATCCCAGCAAGTCTATTCAGGAGAAGGTAAAGAACCTCCAGGGAGGTTTCATGGTCTCCTATCACCAAACACAGCAGGAACTGTTAGACTTTAGAGCAGTCACCAATGCTTAAGCCAATACAGCTCAGGGAGAGATGTGTCTTGAGGTTCAAAACGTCTCTAAGCTGTATTTTAACTCCTGTGTGCAAAGTGAAACAGAAGGCAAGGTGGAGAGAAACAGTTTCCGCAGCATGGTAATGCTGATGCTTAGAGAACTACATCAGCTGCCCTAAATAAAAAAGGCTGATGAGTCATCTCATTTGACAGTAGAAGTAGATAACCAGTAGATAGCCCAAACTACAGACGTGTTCTTTCCACAGCACAGAGTGCCTGAAATTGGGAAAATACTCATCTGGATGAGATACAACGAAATGCATGGAGGAGACCAACTTTCTGTTAATATCTCTCCTTTATAGATCTCTCTGACCTTTTTCTAATGTGAAGAAACTTTCTCCTTTTTGATACAACATTTCTTCTTAAATAGGCAATGACTAGAAATGGTCAATATTTTTTCTGAAAATATTTTTACTATATTTTAATTTTTAATGTAGGTTCATAGAGATCCAAGGAGAGTCATTCTTTGAAGTATTTGAGCAAATAAAGATATAGAAATCAGAAGAAAAGTTGTGTTCGATAGAAAAATAAATCTATGAGGAACCATAAGTAATCTAGTCTCACACTCTGCTTAATAACCACTCTTGTCAGATGTCTTTTATGCATCATCAAGGACTTCTAGTGATGCAAATTACAAATCTTTTTCAAAGAATCTACTGTTAGTCCATTATTCCGTTTGAAAGTCTGTTTTTTTCCCATGTCGAATCTTATATTTTTTCTGCATTTTAAGTTCTATTTAACTGCACTTGCAGAAACCTGATCTGTTCCATTCCTTGTGACTGTGTTTTTCTTGTGGCTTTCTCATTTAGTCCCAAGCCCCTCATTTGTCTCAGTCTTTAATTGTTCAAATTTTCTTCTCTGTAGATTTCTGATTCTCTTCCCTGTTTCCTGTCTATCTGACCCACGTCTATATACACTGCACCCCAAACTGAATCTGTTACTCCAGCTGATGCCATACAACCATAAGAAGGGTGAAAAGATTGTATTAGTGACTCTTCTCTTTGTTTACAGTGATCAGCTAAGCAGATATTGAAACACTAGAGGAAATCTTACTCTGTGTTGGAGGGTATGGTGTACATACTATTTGAAAGCGCCAGTTGCAAGCCTTGCTGTCTAGATTCATTGTGCTCACAAGTTTCACTTAAAAACAATGAATATTCATAGCAAATGAGCTTTTATTTGTGTGAAGGGTGATAAATTCACTATCAGTTCTGCCTCACTTAGTAATATAACTCATTCAATTTTACTTTACTAACTTAACACGAACAACAAATACTCTCCAATAGACATTTATTTTAATACTTAACAAGAAATGTGTAACTATACTGGAATGCATATGCAGATGCTTTATGAAGGAAAATAATTTTAAAAATAATACAACTTATTCTCTTCAACAGCTTTTGCTTTCAAAAGCATTTTTCCAGCAAATATTCTCATTCTTAGAGTAGAAAAGTATTGTTTTCCCATGATTTAGATGGGCTAAGCAAGAAAGAACTAATAATTTTGTGAAGGTTGTGGAAATGGCTGAGGTAGGACAAAAACTCAGAATATAGCTTTACATTCTGTGTTCACTCCTTTAGACAACACTGCATTTTGTAAAGGGGTGCATTTCTTCTTGGTGTGGGGAGAAGGGGAAAGAAATGTTGCTTTTAAGTAAACACCACAAACACACATTTGATTCTTTTTGGTTTCCTCCAACTTATATTCACCAGTCTGCAGGGAATCAGTAGCCAAAGTGCTGGTCTAAAATATAGCCTATAGGGCTCCCAGGGACTCCCAGATCCTCAACATTTTTCTTCTTAATCTTTTTTGAGAAAAAAAGATCTTTTAAACCTTCATGTATTTAGATAAAGTAACACCTGGTATTTTAAATGAACCCACCTAAGGTGTATTAAAATGTCATGCTATTTGCAAAGAGATGAATTTCAGTTTGTGATTAAAGCAATGTTTTTAGTCTTTATATATTTTTTTTAAATGATAAAACTGAAGTGTAGTTTTACTCTGACTGAGTGATCCTGATGTCCTCTTTCTAAAGCTCTTAGTAGTCTTCAGAGAAAAAAATAAAGGAGTCTGTTGCAACTTACCACTCCAGAATTTCCCACTGGGTGGATAATTTCTTGGATTCAGACACCGTCCATGAGAAAGCTGGAAATCTTTTTGGCATCCAGTGCAGTTCTCATAGCTGTACCCAACACACGTTGTGCAGCTCCTATGACAAGGTTCACATTCTCTAGACATGTCATCAGTGAAGAAGCCATCACCACACTCAGTCACGCATGTGCCACCTGCAACAGAAACAGAGCCCAGCATCGGGTTGTCAACTGACTCCTGCCAATCAGCACAAGAAGACACCTCACCCAGAGCACCTGTCGGTCCCCAACAATAAACAGGTTAAGACAAACAAGCAATATATAGGAAATAGTGAATGTTTCTGTAGATATAGAAACTAAATTTTTAATATGAATCCTCAACTCAGTTCATCTGCTTCTACAAAATTTGAGAAGCTTTGAATAGTCTGCGCTGAAATTAATATCCAAGTGGGTTTTCATCCATATCTTAAATTTGTATATACACATCTTTTATAAGTCCAAGTGTGAATCAATTCTGTGATTAAATCCAAATTTTTCTATTGGCCCTCTATAAAATTTAAGTAAGGAAATCCCAAAAACTGTTACATGTATGAATAGCTTGAGAATTAGATGGTCCTCCAGTTTCTGGTGAATACAAAGCTAAACTCAGGCGAGTCTGATTCAGCTTAAGGGCTTGCGTGCTTCGACAAGGTCCTTAGAAGTTGTTACAAGGATAGATTTTTCAATTAAAAGAAAAATAGGCCACTACACCACCTCATGTTGTGACCACTGAGAGTTCTGTAAATGTGGTGCGTTTTTTAGCTCATTACTGGGCACGTGCAGAAGATAATGCATAAAAACACCATAACCTCAATATTTCCTGTGTTTCACATTTGGCACTATGTCTGAGCTAGACCTGACTGATTCGTATTTTCCTAATAAAGTCATCTGATTCAGAGCCCTGTGTAAATTTGATGCAAAACTTTGTGGTTGAACAAAACTCTTTTGTGAGTGTTTAAGACTCATTACTTTATGTGGACCTTAAAGTCCACAGTATGGAAATATTTCTATGTATGTCTTTCTGTGAGGGAAAAACCTCTCCTTTCACATAGTCTGAATTAAATAGATTTGAGTTGAAATATAACTAATAATTAAAAAAAACCTAGAAAAATCCCCCCCAAGTATTGGGAATTTGTTGTCAAATTTGTAGTATCTTATATATATATGACTATACATATATAAGCTTATATATGTGTATATAAGACTATATGTATAGTCTTATATATATATATAAGATATAAGATCTTATATTTATATCTATTATATCTATTTATATATATCTATCTATTTATATCTATTTATATCTATCTATCTATCTATCTATAAAATCTCTCCTATGGCATAGAGTAGAGACTGAGGGGATATATATAGGAAAACCTCTGAAATACTTTAATGTACATGCCATATGTGTTACTTTGCTTACCTGAGAGATAAAAGCCTTCCTTACAAAAGTCACACTTGTCCTTGTCACAGCTATTACAGTTGCTAGGACACTCTCTACACTGCAGGGAACTTTCATCACTGTAGGTATTGTCTGGACAGTGTTTATAGCAACGCTGCTTATACCTATAACATAAAGTAGAACGTCATATGTTTCTACTGAGGTCACTGAGTTTCTTCACTTTCTACGTACAGTAATGGTGAGGCTCTATTATCATTCTGATAAACAGAAAATATTCTTCTAATAAAGTATTCAAAATGTATCTGTGGTTATCTCTTCTACCTTAAAGAGTAATCAGCAGCATTTCTAAGTACAAATAATTCAATTTTTAAAAATGCATACACAAAAATGCATGCATACTTAGAAATTACATATATTGTAGCTATAAAGAATTAATTGTCACTGCTTACAGTGAGATTAGATAGCTTTTTCATTTTTTGTCATAGTAATTGTTACAGAGATCTCGTAAATGTCTTTTTCAAAAACTGTTGAATTCATACTTTTCTTCAATTTAAGTTTCAGTTTCACTACTTTCTCTTTCCTTGCTTAACCTTTTTACATTATTAAGTTCCTGCTGAACTGCAGATACAAGAACTGGACATAATGTACTAAGAGTGTGCTATTTCCAATCCCAGAAGAAGTAATCAACTTGTCTACACTTTCTGTTCATCTCTCTTCGTATATACAAAGATCACATTAATACATAAGATGTAAATGGTCTTGATTGTGTATGATTGGCTAGTTTTTCAGCATTTCTCAAGCTTTTTTCACAATTAGTGTTCTTGGACAGACAATGCTTGATAGGAGTGGGACAAGATACCTGTCATTTATGTACTGATTTATGTGATTTATGTAGTTAAGCACATATTTTTGCATGGAAAGCTATACTCACATGTAGTAGTTCTGAACACATGTTATACAGATTCTTGGGTCATCTGAAATTAAAAATGCAAAAATATGTAAACAATGTTCAGAGGCAATGCCAGAATGCCGAAGGACAACATTGCGATGTTTTAAGATTTTTTACATTGAAATCACAGTCATATCTTGTTATAGCTAGAACATTATTCTCTCTGAATCCCTGCTTACACTTTTTAGAGATATACTCTTCCACAGTTAAGTCCTAGACTGTTGTTTTTTTTTTCAATGATTGTGAATTTTCGTGTCCTCAGCACAAAGTATTTTGAAAGAGATGAGTAACTGGGAAGTGCTTTTCTGAAATGGAGAATCTTTTCAGGAGTTCAAACTGGGAAAAACGAACCTTAAAAGGAGAAACTGAAGTATTCAAATCTGTAGTTTCAGCATATTTATTTGTTTATTGGCACCTCTAAAAGCAAACTTTTCTGAAAAAAAATGTAAATCGTCATTTAATCTTAAAAAACCTGAGCTAGAAAAACACCTTTCTTTATTATATGGAGACGAGAATTTTGGGTGAACATTCTCATCAGAAAATTAATTTTTGCATTCAAAAATTCTGTTTAATGAACAAAAAAGTGCTATTAAACTCTTTAAAGCTTTTACAATGATGGATATAGCTTTGTGTTCACATGAAGGGAAGACTACGTTCTATAACCTTTCATTATCTGCTGTTAGCTTCCAATTTCTTTTACCTTACTCAAGTATCCCTACGGGAACAGAGTAGAAGGAAATGCAACAACCTGGGCAAATGTATTTACAAACTGTTCTACCGTGAAATGCCTATAAATCATTTTTGATATTATTAGTACTCATAAGACAAAATATTCACTGAATCTCTTTGAATTGTGTCTACAATAAATCACACTTTACACATGCAAACTTATTAGGCAACATGCATTTGGTTTTGTAAGTAGTTCTAGCAATTTATTTATGAGGTGTAAAGTTTTTCACAGAAATGTTACAGATTTGTGACAATATTCTTTTTACTGTTTAGAGCACAATCAGAAACAGTAATCACCCAGTCTAGTGTTTCTTAAATTAGATTTTATGTTAAGGCAGGAAATACTCTTAAAACATGAAAATATTTTCTATGAAGTCCTCCTTTACTCCCTTACTTCCAGATAAAATACATTTCATTCATCCAGACATTCTTTTTATGGAAAACTATTTTTTTTAAGGACACTTACAGAGAGATTTTTTTTCCTTTCTCCCCACCTCCCCATAGTGTGTTCTGCTGTTAGGAGCCATGCTTATGATTACTTAATTGACACAACAGATCAGTGTAGAGCAAAGTGCATCAGTATCCTAACTACCTTTTGAAAATTATTCTTGCACAATTAGTTCTTATGGTTTGTTAATAGAAATAATACAATGTGTACGAAGGAGACATTTTTAAAATTCCTGGGATCACTTAGAGCTTTAGTAACTAACTCCACTAGCTCTCTTGCTTTCATGAAGAAAGGACTCTTTCCCCTTTTGCCTGTGGCAGATTCTGATGACATTATTCTTTCCTCCTTCACTGTCAGTTTTTGCCCATATTGTTGACTACTAGCATACATCAGTTTGTGACAGATTTTTGCAAATGGAGGCACAATGTTTAGGTATCCTCTGGAAAGAGTTTGGAAAATGTATTATTAAGAGGTCTTTAACAAAGGTGATGGTGTTTTGAATCATAGAGTCATGGACTGGCTTGATTTGGAAGTGATATTAAAGATCATCCAGTCCCAATCCCCTGTTGTGGGCAGGGGTGCCACCCACCAGATCAGGTTGCCTAGGACCCCGTCCAAGCCTGGCATTGAATACCCCCAGAGATGGGACATCCACAATTTCTCTGGGCAGCCTGTGCCAGTGTCGCACCAGTTTGAGTGAAAATTTTCCTCCTAACATCTAACCTAAATCTCCCCTCTTTTAATTTAGAGCCATTCCCCCTTGTCCCATCACTATCAGAATATGTAAAAACATATTCTGATATGCCTCTCATTTACAAGCTCCCTTCAGGTACTGGAAGTCTGCAATCATGTCTCCCTGGAGCCTTCTCTTTTTCATACTGAACAAGCTCATCTCCCTCAACTTTTCTTCATAGGGTAGGTGCTCCAGCCCTCTGAACATCTTCATGGTCTCCTCTGGACCTGTTCCAACAGCTCCACATCCTTCTTGAGCTGAGGTCTCCCGATCTGGATGCAATACTCCAGGTGGGGTCTCACGAGGGCAGAGCAGAGGGGGACAGTCCACTCCCTCTCTCCCTGCTGGCCACCCCTCATTTGATGCAGCCCAAGAGAGAGTTTTCCTTTTTGGCCTCAAGTGCACACTGCTGGCTCATGTCTAGCTTTTCATCCACCAGAACCCCCAAATTCTTCTTAGCAAAGCTGCTCTCAGTGAGATCTTCTCCAGTCTATACATACATCTGAGATTGTCTCAACCAAGGAGCTGTGCCTTTTAAAACAACTAATTTTAAGCTGGTTAAGAATCTATGAGAAAGTATCTAAGAATGAATGAATAAAAATAGCTTGTTAAGACTGTAGACTGGGTTGCATGTTTATGAGAGCGCAAGATAACCAAAAAGTATCACAGTTATCTTGATGTCTAATCATTCAGCACCTTCTTGTACTCTGCTGCCCATGTACAAGTTTAGACAAAAGTACTGATAGCAAATATCACATTAGATGGCCACATATGTCATAGAAACAACTTGATGACTGCATTTCATCTGGGAATGCATGGAGTCTTCCTTCAAACCTAAGACTCTGGAGAAGATCCAAATTCCTTAATAATTTTGCAAAGTGAAAACTTCAGAAAATTATATAAAGTAAAACAAACATGATGAGATTTTTGTCTTATTTAAGTTTCCTGTAGAAATAGAGTAAGATTTTCTGTTGAACCTTGTGATCACAAAACAAAGGAGACACTGAAGTTTCTAGTTTGTTTCTGGTTGAGTTGAAGAATGCTGTAACTCACAGACCTCATATATGGTAGGCTATTCACATGGAGAAGCAGCATTCACAGAGTGCTAATGCCAGCCTAACTGGGGCTGGTATCAGGAATCTGTTGGCTTATTGCTGCTGACAGTTTTCTATAAAGTTACATGTGTATCTCTTTTCTGATTCCGACACATAGCCAGGAGTTAAATTTGACTGAAGAACTTTTATGGTTTCTAATTTATTATCCAACAAACTTTTAAAACAGAGGTCAATTGCAAGGGGCACACATCTGGCTTTCTGATTATAAACTACGATTGTTCTGAAAATACATATGCTTTAAGAAATATTTTTTCTCTGTCATTCAGAGTGCAATTGAGTTTACAGTGTCAGGGGACTCTTACTCTTGCTATCTCTCTCTTACCTATGTAAAGACCATCCTAGAATCTAATTAGGTCTATATGCTGTCACTGGGATAGTGAAGCCTAAGGCCATTTGCCAATTTGCCTCCTGTATTTTTTATCATCCCTTACTGAGCGTTGTTCTTTCTCTTATAAACATGTCCTTTAAATGGAAGCTCAGCCACCTTTTATGTTTGGTCTTACTTTCTTTTTTTTGACTGTTAGGGAATAATGAACATAGCTCAGAAGGGAATGGAAGGAGGTAAACTACCTGATAGCAAGCATAGTGAAAACTAAGTACGCAATGATTACTGCAAATTTGATATTTAATATGTGCAGTGTTTCAAAAATCTTGGATACAAATTTTAAGAACAGATACAAGAAATTTTAGGGTTATTTCCATGTAGTTCTTCAACAGTGGCTCCTTTAACATCTGCGACAATCAGTTCTTGGACTTGAAGTAATAAGTGCCTGCTGGGGCTGAAGTCATGTTCATCCTATATTCACTTAGAACTCACTTGCCCATGAAACAAGTAGGTTTCTGTGGCATAAAGTGGGTTGATTAATAGGTTAGGCTCCAAAAGACTTCTTGCCATGAGAGCTGCTAATATTTTATCTTCATTTGATAGTTTTCATTTGCATTGATTTATTGATTTTCACTGCATTGAGTCCAAGCAACTCTTTGAAGACAGAAACAGAAGTAATCTCAATAGCTCTGAAAAGAGGATTGAATCTATTTTAAAATGTATGGCCTCACATACAACCAAACTCCTTGGTAACTTTCTGGTTTTACTACAGTTTTCTTAGATAAGTAAAGATCATCTGGAGTTCATACAAAAAGAAGTAATTTGATTCCTTTCCTTTTCTGTTAGAAAGTGATAGCCCTGTTCCCTTCTCTGCATCCTACCCTTCTCCAGTACATTACATTCGAACATGCAAAGTTTAAATACTGGCTAAAGACAAAGATTCTTGCTTTCTGTTGAAAGGAATTAGTGTTGTGGGTTTTTTACCTTCTCTGTGAGGGAGCATTAATGTTACAAGGCAGGAGTTGTGCTGGAAGGGTATTTCTGTTTGAATATACAGAGGAACACTACAGGTGATTGCTGTTGTATTACCTTAGAAGCTTAGTGAAATATTTACTGCATATATCCATTTTAAAAATGAGCTCCAGAGCGTTTTGAAAATCCCTGACTCTGTTTCACTGTATCTGAGCATTCACAACATTTAGACGGATTCTAATTTTGGAAACTTTACATAGCTAGCCTGCTGTACTTTAGAGTTGCCCTTACCCAAAGTATCTTATATAATTAGACACAGATCTTTCAAAGACTGGTATGCATGCTGAACTTTATCAACTGTATACAATAAAGCTGGGAGTTGAAGCTAAGTGCATAGGTACATTTAACAGAATCTGTATTTAGACTGTAACTTTTATTTTCACTCCCTTATTCATTTACGAACTATTTTTTTTTAATTAAATTTCTTGAAGTATTTATTGGCTCAGCCATGAGCCTAAAATATGGGCAATACACTCAACTACTTTTGCATTCAAGAAAATCTGAGGATATTCTATGCATGGGACTTAATGTCTGGTTTAATTTTCTTTTCCAGATTAATTAAATATAATGACTGCAAATGATTTTATATTACACTGCAGTTTTCCTTTAAGGGCCAGTCTGCAGTAATTGTTTGATTTCAACAGTTAATGTTAGAATTTATTTGCCTTTTACATTCCTCTGAACAATAATTTAAAATAATGTAAAAAAAAACCCTAAGCCTATAAGTGGTAATATATCACCAAGTGTTATTATATATTTTAACTACCTTTAGACCACTCTGTTTTAGTTTTATGGTTACTGAGTTAAAATAACTGAAATGTACAGTCCAGACACAGTGGGATTTTCACTAGACATCCAGCTGAAAATATAGATTTCAGCAAACCTTGAAAATGAAGCAGATTTCTGTATTTCTGTTCTGGAACCCAGAACTGTGGTTTGAATCTTTTCACTTTCAAGTGAAAAGCTATTTGTTTGCCTATTTCTTTTTTTTTTCTGCTATTTTTTTCCATCTCTTTTTACATTTAGGAGTTTTGTCAGTAATTTTGCTTTGTTTTATTTCTTCTCAATTCTGACATAATGTTTTTGACAAGTTGTATCATCAGGAAGAGGGAGGAAGAAGAGAATGGATATTTTAACCAAGGAAAAAGCTGAATTTTGTTGTCAGTTAGATTTAAAGGGCATTGCAAGAGATACGAAAGCTATGTATTAAAAACCATGAACTAAAAAATTGAACATCCTGTGCATTGAGTAGCAATGTCAGAATGAACTGAGATGGTCACTAATCTTTAGATAGTTTCTTACTGGACAGATAATCCCTCTGGGTGAACAGCATTACCCAAAGAGTTCTCTCCTTCAAGTAGAAAAGACAGACATCCTAGGTTTGCACAACAGACATAAATGCAGGTTTTGGCATTAATTCGAACATATGAATGCCACAGGTGTCCTATTGACATGAAAAATTGTATGCAGGCAATGATCATGTGGGCAACGTCTCAGTAGGAGGATAATGAAAGATTTGCATTGCTACAGGCAATAAACTATTCTCTATATACAGTTCCTAATTTGAAAGGTCAAAACACTGAGCTTTAGCCTCGTGCAAACCCAAATAATTGAAACAAGTACATATTGAAGTAAAGTTGCTTTAAATTGTTTGATTTTATTTATTTTATATATTTATATTTATTTGTATTTAATATATTTATATTTATTTAATATGTATCACTTATTCCAGCAGAATGATTCAGCAGCTAACATTTTTTACTGATTTGATTTGTGAAGCTCCTGAACTTCAAATTGTTGAAGGACTAACTATAACATCTTTGTCTTTGTAGTTTTAGAAGTACATTCATAGCTTCAGTGATAGATACAGAGCTAGATGAATTTCTTGTCTAATCCAGTATTTTTCTTCCATGCTCTCATTGCACATAACTCTGAACTGAAATCTAGACCATTACTGCATTAAACTGCCAAACTGACTACAGACATATTGCGAACACAAACTATAAGGAACATCATTTTAACCTCAGAGTAATTAGATGACTCAAGAAAATTGATATGATCCTGAAGACTAAGTTTTAAGCCTTTGATAATCAGAGATCACTGTTCTGCTTTTCAATCACTGAAGTGATCATATTCAAGGAATTGGAGAGGGGAGGAATTTGCCAGCAAACAAGACAATGATTCACAGAATCACAGAATTGTAAGAATTGGAAGGGACCTCTGGAGATCATCTAGTCCAACCCCCCTGCTAAAGCAGGCTCCCTACAGCAGGCTGCACAGGTAGCTGTCCAGGTGAGTCTTGAATATCTCCAGAGAAGGAGAATCCACAACCTCTCTGGGCAGCCTGTTCCAGTGCTCTGTCACCCTCACTGAGAAGAAGTTCCTTTGCATATTGGTGTGGAACTTCCTATGCTCAAGTTTATGGCCATTTCCCCTTGTCCTGTCCCCACAGACTGCTGAAAAGAGATCGGCCATGTCCCTTTGACTCCCACACTTGAGATGTTTATAAACATTAATAAGACCTCTCTCAGTCTTCTTTTCTCAAGGCTGAACAGACCCACGTCACCCAGCCTTTCCTCACAGGGGAGATGCTCCAGGCCCTTTATCATCTTTGTGGCCCTCTGCTGGACTCTCTCCAGGAGATCGCTCTCTTTTTTGTACCGGAGAGCCCAGATCTGGATACAGTACTCCACGTGAGGCCTGACCAGGGCAGTGTAGAGGGGGAGGATCATCTCCCTTGACCTGCTGGCCACACTTTTTTTAATGCACCCCAGGATGCCATTGGCCTTCTTGGCCACCAGAGCATACTGCTGGCTCATGGCCAACCGGTCGTCCACCAGGATCCCCAGGTCCTTCTCCACAGAGCTCCTCTCCACCAGGTCATGCCCCAACCTGTACCAATACTTGCAGTTATTCCTTCCCAGGTGCAAGACTCTACACTTGCTTTTGTTAAACCTCATCTGGTTTCTTACTGCCCAGAATTTGTACTACTGCTCAGACTGTACTATTCATAGAGGCATCTAGGCAATCTAAGCAGACTGTATGCCTGTGTTTGTAAAAGTCATAGCTCAATCTTTTATCTGGATTTCTTCTATTGATCTCCAGGTCTGGATTTTCCAAAGACATTTTCTTTCTCAGAGAAATAAAATTTTCAAAGACATATGTATATACATCTTGTATCTTCAGGGCACAAGTGAACTTACCTTCTGCCTATAGTTTGGGAAAGACAAATCTCTAATGTGATTTTCTGCCTTTACTGAAATGTCAGTACTGATAATCAAAGAAGTGTTCCAAATATTGTTGGGCATTCTTTTTGTACAGACTGCATATTCTCATATCAGAAGTCTGTGGAAACGAGTCCTATTATCTGCAAATCTAAAACCCATTCTGCAAGATTGACCTCTTGAGGAAGATTTGCTCTTAGGTGAAAAAGAATCCTTATCATAATTTTCTCCACTATTCTGAAAGCCAATGTCTATTCATCATTAGGGAAGATCTGAAGAAATGAAGTTTTCCTTTGTGCCAGTTATGTTTCTATGGGAACCAGATCACTTTTCTGTCATTAATTGTGAACACAACTGCCAGAATCCCAGTCTGTGCATGTGAACTTGAATCTGTTCGCAGTGCTACACTTTAGCTATCTCATATGTTCTTTAAGTCTTCTCCAGTTATGGTTTTTCTCTCTCATGCTACCTTAAAGTCCCTATTTTACCCCATCTTACAATGCACTGTTATGGATCTTGTGGAATATTTGCATATCATGCACTTCCTCCCTTTATGGCTGTATGTTTGTTCTCTTGTACCTCAAAGCAAACAAAATACTTTGGTTCCGGAAGACCTTTGAGAGTTGCTGAGGCTTTATCTTGTTAAAGAGAAGAGTCACACTGGAGCCTAAATGCCTATTTTGAAGACTTTAAATCTCAGGGTTACTGTTCCTTGTGGTTTCTCATTATTTATATTTTTGTAAGGTATCTTGGAAAGAGAAAAAACATCATGACTGTTGTGAACATCCTTATCTGCATCACTCTATACCCTCACTGAGGAGCATTTTATTCTCAGTGTTAGCCTTTGAAAATGGTCCTGATGTAAAGGTTGAAAACGGTCCTGATGTAAAGGTTGCAAGAGCCATGTTGTGCTGTTCTCTGCAAAACCTGAACAGATCAGAAGGCAATGGAATACATGGTATTTTATAACAGAGAGATGAGGTAATCTCTGGGAAACCTTGAGAAGCATTCATATGTCATACTTTCAAAAGTTTGGTGAGTTGAGTGGAATTGAATCAGCCAGCAGCCAAACAGGAACTGGATCGGGAATATGTCATTCTATGGGAGGACACTGTCAGAAATACAAAGAAACTGGGACAAAGCCTGAATGTCAAAGTCCCTCTTGAGAGGAAGAAGAATCATAGAATCATAGAATGGCTTGAGTTGAAAGGGTCCCCAAAGATCATCAAGTTCCAACCGCCCTGCCACAGGCAGGGCCACCAACCTCCAGATCTGGTACTAGACCAGGTTGCCCAGGGCCCCATCCAGCCTGGTCTGACAGGGACCTCAGGGACAGAGCGTCCACAACCTGCCTTGAATTTTTCAGTGATATAATTGAGCTTTGTATGTTGAAAATATTTAGCTCCAAAATGAGCTAGGTACTCATATTTAGCATTGTTACTGGTGTAGCTGTTTCTGCTTTTGAAGTGTATGTTTGCAAATCAGTAGATACTGCATATCAAGGAAGTTTGTCACTTCTCATCTTCATAAGTATTTGTACTTTGTGTTTGCATGTTGTGCACATGCAAAAGGGTGAATACAATTCATATTATTAGAAATAGATCTGAAAGGGGTTGAGAAAACACTTTGTTCCATATGTTGTACTTTAGGCACAGCTAATAACAACCAGGGTTTTTATGTTCTTGCATTGTATTGACTTTGCAATTCTTTTAAAATATTTACATTAAATGGCTTGGTAATCTGCAGTTTTAACTTAGTAACATTCTCTTGTCCTGAATGAGCTTACTGGTGAATGCTTTTTAAAAAGGTAGAGCTGACTCTGAAGAAATTCCTAAAGCTCATTACAGTTTTAAGAGTCTGAAGAAGATGTTGACATCTTAAGTGATCTAAATCTTGGAGTGGGAGTAATTGTGCTGAAGGGTGGAGTGCAGTTGCTGCTGCAGCACGTTGAAAGCCCTCTTTAATCGCATTGTCTCAGCAGAACTTTCTCTTTCAAAGGATGACCATGTTGAGGAAACTGGATTTAATTTTTGAGAACTCATGGTATTTTCCAGTGCCCATCAGAAGACAAGTCATTAACATTTAATCACAGCCTGAAGGTCTGAGCTGATGAAGATGCATTTCCTATTATCTATCTCAGTAAGAGGGAGCAATAACTTACTACAGGTCCAGACAGTAGGCTCAGAGTCTCCCTGACTGGGCTATGAGACTTGAGGTACCAAAACCATAAACATAATATTAAAATTTATTCGGCACACTTTCTGAGACATTTTGTCCCATTTTTCATTTATGTTCACTTGCAAAGCAGTAGGAATGTATTTGAATGTAGATTGCACAAATTTAAGTTTAAACACAATTAAGTCACCTTAAAGCTTCTTTTGTCCTTGTGTACTTCCAATTACAATGCCTGTACTAGAGCCTGCCTTTCAAATCTCGTGGAATGTGATGTGCATGTTTGTTGGGCTATCATGATGAAAGTATGGTGAGATGTATTCAGGAGAATGCGGACAGAAGGGAACCCTGCTGTGCATAGCTACTGCTTTGGTACAGTACAAATAAAGCCATAGATCCTTACAGAGTTAGTGCAATTTAAGGCAATTTTCTGGTAACATATTCCAGGATTTGACAGTGTCTGTAGGAAGAATGATGTCTGTCACAGAATCAGTCAATTGTAGCTTTTGGAAGGGATCTCTGGACATTATCAAGTTTAACTCAGCTAAAGCAGGTTCTCTAGAATAGTAAGTATCTGGGTGAGTCTTGAATATCTCCAGAGAAGGAGACAGCACAACCTCTCTGGGCAGCCTGTTCCAATGCTCTGTCAACCTCAAAGTAAAAAAAAATATTTCCTCATGCTTTGATGGAACTTCCTGTATTCCAGTTTGTACCTATTACCCTTTGTTCTGTCACTGAGCACCTCTGAAAAGAGCCTGGCCCCATCCACTTGACTTCAGTCCATTAGGTATGTATAAATATTGGTAGGATGCCCCCTCAGTCTTTTCTTCTCCAGACTGAACACTCCCAGGTCCTCCAGTTTTCCTCACAAGGGAGATGCTACACGTCCCTAATCATCTTTGTGGCTCTCCACTAGACTCTCTCTAGAAGTTCTCTGTCTTTCTTGAACTAAAGAACCCAGTATTTGACACAGTACTGTAGATGTGGCCTCATCAGGGCAGACAGAGGGACAGGATCACCTCTCTTGACCTGCTGGCTATGATCTCTTTAATGCACCCCATGATACCACTGATGTTCTTAGTAACAAGGGCCCACTTCTGGCTCGTGCTCAACATAATGTCCACCAGAACACCTTGGTCCTTCTCCGCAGAGCTCCTTTCCAGCAGATCAGCTCCTAACCTATACTGATTCGTGTCGTTATTCCTCCCCAGGTGTAGGAATCCACACCCTTGTTGAACCTCATAAGGTTTCTCCCCACCCAACTCTCCAGCTTGTCCAGGTCTCATTGAATGGCAGTACAGCCTTCTTATGTGTCAGAAACACTTCCTGGCGTTGCATCCCTAGCAAACTGTTGAGGCTGCATTCTATTCCTTCTTCCAAGTCAATCCAGATCATTGACGAAGATGTATTCAACATACTCAACTTATTCAAAGACCAGACCCAGCACCAACTCCTGGGGAACACCACTAGTTACAGGCCTCCAGCTAGACTGTGCTGCCGATCACAACCCTCTAAGTTCTGACAACCAGCCAGTTCTCAGTCCATCTCACTGTTCATACACCTATCCTATACTTCCTAAGCTTACCTATGAGGATGTTATGAGAGACATTGTCAAAAGTCTTGGTGAAGTCAAGGTATATAGCATCCACTGCTCCTCCTTGTCTACCCAGACCTCATGTTAGGCAACTGGATTGGTCAAGCATGATTTCCCCTTGGTGAATCCATGTTGACTACTCCTGATCACCTGCTTTTCTTCCACTGCTTTGAGATGACATCCAGAATAAGCTGTTCCATCACCTTTCCGGGGACAGAAGTGAGGCTGAATGGCCTTACTTTTCCAGATCCTCTTTCTTGCCCTATTTGAAGATTAGAGTGACACTGGCTTTCCTCCAGTCCTCAGGCACCTCTCGCATTCTCCACGACCCTTTAAAGATTCTTTCTCTCATAAAAATATGAGTAGCCCCCAAATTAATGAAGAGAATCAGAGAGAGAAGTATCCTCTTAATTGCAAAGAAAACATCATCTATGTTAAAGTTACAAAGACTATACCTGTCCTTGAGCTTGTCTGAATTCCCTATCTTTACGCTTAGACCTACAGTCTAGTCTAGATACAGTAAAGATGTATAGATCTGAAAAAAAAAAAAAGCTTGCAGGAAAAGAAATGGATTTTACATTGTTCTCTGAGGATCTGAGACAGTATTATACATACTGTTTGTCTTCTCCAGCATCTTCATTGCTGGTGAGCATACACAGCAGTGTAACTTAAATGGTAGGTTTTGTGTACTGATGTGAAATATTTGGCACAGGACGTAAAGTTCTAAAGTGATATTGAAGTATAGTACCTGTGTCTTAATCTGTTCATAGGGTTGCTACTGATCACGATTGAGAGGCTTCTCATGCAATCCACCTCCATTGTTTGCTCTGTCTGCAACAGCTGGCATCATGACAAAATAGAGTAGATCTTACTCAGTTGTTTGTGCAAAGCTGGACGACATTGCCCAAAACTGAAAGGCATTGCTGAAACTAAAGGCAGTAATTAAATCTATTTTTTCTGATGGTACGTGAAAAAAAAGAAAAAAAAAAGGCCAAAAATTAATTGCTGTTCAGGCTACTGAAGGCAGCTCAGTTCTCAGACAGCATAGCTATCTCTCCTGGTCTGATATTCCTTATTTAGTTCATACAGTTTCTGAGTATGATTCTACACTCAGCATAAACTGAAGAAGGTAATTATTTTTATCTATTACAATGTATATCAAAGGATCTCAAAGCAGTTCTAAAAGAGCAGGTGCCTGACAATTCTTTTTGAGAGAATTGTCTTGAGTCTTTTCAAAATACATAAATACTCATGAAATTGATATGCATTTGCATATGAAAAACTACTTTTCAGGGTGTGAACTATATAATTTTGATTCCAGTTGGTGTGATTATTACATTTATCTATCCTTCCTTCCTTCCTTCCTTCCTCCCTTCCTCTCTTTCTTTCTCTCTTTTTCTCTCTCTTTCTTTCTCTCTCTCTTTCTCTCTTTCACTCTCTTTCTCTCTCTCTCTCTTTCCTTCTCCCTTTTTCTTTCTCTCTTTCCCTCAATCCCTCTTTCCCTCTTTCTCTCTTTTTTTTCTTAAGCTTTTCCCAGAGATTTCTGCTGCCCTTCCAATAGAAAGATACATTACACTGGAATGTTTTTCTACCTCTAGAGTGCTTACCGAGATCAAATTCCTTGGTAGTAGTGAATGGAAGATACAAAAAAAATGAGGCTTCAAAACCATGGAGCATTCTCTCAATATTAAGAAGAGAGGATGTAGAAAGATTGTAAAGCTGTGAAAATTCCATATTCCACATTTTCTCAACTTGAATTTTTACTTTTTAATATTATTTTTTTATTGCAGTGGAATTTCTTTGACCTTTTCAAAATTATCCTCTTTTTTCTTTTTTTTCTAAGAGACAGGCAGCTCAGATGCTTTTTTTTTACAAGAATCTTTAAATGTACCAGTTTTCTGATGAGACATGAGAAAGCTATTACTGTCCTCATCTTATCTATGAATTGTTCTTGATATGCCGGAAATCACTCTGAATATTAAGAGCAGAAACACAAACAACATCTCTACATGATTTGTTTTAAGCCTGATGTTTATAGGTCATGCTTTATTTCAGGAACACATGGTAATTTGCAAAATCTGTTTGGCATCTTGGTTTTATACTACTGCTGTGTTTCTGTTCCAAATACAGCTAACATTAAACCAACCTATATAAACTCTCAGTAATATATGCATCATAACTGCCAAGGAGTTTTCTTAATAGCATGCCCCTTGCCAGACTCTGGCATTCTAACCCTTCTGACTTCACTTAGCAGTGGAAGTTAATTTAGTCTTTGTTTTACTTACATCCATTCTGTTGATCTTTTAAGTTTTTGAAGAACACTTTTTAAAATCAGAGATCTGAATGTAAGAACCTGTGAGTAAAGATGTAGTGAATGTTATGACTGGAGATGATTTAGGATAGGCATGTCCAACCTGTGGCCTGTGGGTTGCATATATCCTGGGACAGCTACTAATTAGCTCCACCCCCTGCCCTGCACCATCATGACAGTGGCTCTTCCCCACTGAGTGGCCCATTGTGGCCCAGGCACATACCCATCACTCAGCAACAACCAAAGCCTTGGTGCAAGACAATTCCTCTCCACTTAATGTGGCCCTGGAAAGCCAAAATACTGGACATTCATGGTTTAGGAGATAATCTCCTGAGGACAGAAGTAAATTAGAACATGGAGAAGGTGAAGTTACTGAATGTTTTCTTTGCTTCTGCTTAGAGTGGAAGTCAGGAATCCCAGACCCAGGTGATAAGAGAGAGAGTCTGGGGAAAGGAAGACATACCTTTCGCTAAGGAAGATCTGGTCAGATATCATCTAGGCAAACTCAATGCACACAAATCCATGGGCCATGATGGGATGTGCACATGAGTTCTGAGGGAGCTGGCAGAAGTCATTGCAAAACTGATCTCTGTCATCTTTGAAAAGTCATGGAGAACAGGAGAGCAATAAAGGAAGTACAGGTATAGTCAAAGGAAGATGTTAGGCCTGATAGCACTTTTGTAAAATGGCTGGTCACCAGAGTTGTCAAGTGTTTTATCATATGACCTATTAGACCAGAAGTCCACTAGAAAAAAAAGATAATATGTGCTGCAAAGTTTAATAGCTAAACTAACACAAAGCCTTATTTAAGCTGGTGATAGAATTTGGAATTGATATTAAAAAATAAGTACACTGGAAAAATAAACAATTTAGTTGGTAAGAGAACGCAATGGTATCTAGTTCCTTGTGGGCTAATGGCAATCAGGCTGGCAGCCAGTCACTATTTGGGGTCCATTTTGAGGTCAGTTCTCTTTAATGTTCTTTGTAAATGACTTAGATACAGGACTTGAAGGTATTCTGAATAAATTTGAAGAAAATATTAAATTTGGAAGAGTTCCCTCAAGAGCAGAGAGGCCTTGCAGAGAGATCTTCACAAATTAGAGGTTCTGTGCAATCATCAATCAAATGAAGTTTAATAAGAGCAAGTGCCATATTCTGTACCTAGAACATGTCAACTCTGGATATATGTATAAAGTGGGGGATGAGAGGCTGGAGAGCAACCCTATGGAAAGGGATCTAGGATCTCTGGCTGATGGCAAGTTGAACATGAACCAGCACTGTGCCCTGGCAGCCCAAAGGGCCAACTATACCTGGGGTGCACCAGGCCCAGCACTGCCAGCGGGCGAGGGGAGGGGTTGTCCGCTCTGCTCTGTGCTGTGCAGCCTCACCTCCTGCACTGGGTGCAGCACTGGGTGCCACAATGTAAGAAGGACATAAAACCATTAGGGACCATTCACAGGAGGGTTTCAAAAGGTCTAGAGGGCAAGGTATATGAAATGTAGCTGAGGTCCCTTGGCTTGTTCAGCCCAGAGTAGAGATGGCTGAGGGGAGGCCTCATGGCGGCTGCAGCTCCTCATGAGGGGAATAGAGGGGCAGCGCTGAGCTCTGCTCTCTGGTGACAGTGACAGGGCCTGAGGGAACGGCATGGAGCTGTGTCAAGGGAGGGTCAGGTGGATATCAGGAAAAGGTTCTTCACCAGAGAGTGGTGGACATGGGACAAGCTTCCCAGGACAGTGGTGATGGCCCTATGCTGCCGGAGTTCAAGAAGCATTTGGACAACCCATTCAGACATAGAGTTTGTATTTTGGATTGTCCTATGTGGAACCAGGGGTTGGACTCAGTGATTCCTGTGGGTCCTTTCAATCTTGAGATACTCGATAATTCTATAAATAGAATACTTCCTATCTTAAGAACAAGGAGAAAGGTTTGTAATGGGACTACTTACCCAACTGGCAATTCTGGCATCCTTCTGAACAAGGTACACAATCTTCAGAGTCAGGGTCTTCCAATTCACCTGTGTGTTGAAAGACACAAATTTTTGGTTAATCCTGATAATGGAAGGCCAATTTGTGAAAGCACTCAGCAAGGTTCTTGGAAACGTACTTTATACGAATCCAAAAAGCAAAAAGATACACAGAAATTTATTTTCTCACTTGTTCTTTTGAAATCCCACTCAATTTGAGGAAAATATTTCAATTTTTCATTAGCATAGCTTTAGAAGAGAATCAGAGCAGGTGTTAAGGAGCTCAGGATCAGATGTGATTCTGTATTTCAGAACAGGAACAAAAATGTTTAACTATATTTCTGTAACGGTTTGAAATAAGTATTTTTTCCCTTCCACTGAAGGATGCTTACCTTCTCTACAGCTATGCTTCTGACAAATATTTTGGTTAAGGTAGTATCCTCTGGAACATCTTTTGCAGTGTCTAGAATCCAGGCACACCTCGCAGTGACCAGAGCAGGGCACACAGGTGTGCTCTGAATGGTAGTGTCCTGGGGGACAACTCTCTCTGCACTCCCCATGATACAGAAATAACTCCATCCCTCGTCTGTCTGTGCCACAAAGAAACAGGGAAGACGTCAGCAACGTAGGACATTTTGGCCGTAGAAGCAGCATTATTAAGCCACCAGTGCTTCAGCTGATGTGAATTAGTATTGAACACTGCAAGATTTGTTCAGTTTTACACCAGCTGAGCTAAAATGTACAAAACTTTTAGGATTTCAGATGTTCCACACACCTGGAGATCTGTGACATAAAAATTGTTATGCTAATGAATCATCACTGTTTACATTCACCAATCTAATCAAATAAGCATCGAGATTTCCATTACTGGGTTCCTGAAATTTCCCTGCAGCAAACATAGTAGAAGGATTTATATTGTATTGTACAAGTAGATGTAAAATCACCATTATGAAAGCAAATCTGCCCACTTCATCTTTCAAAAGGATCAGTCTGTTTCCATAGTAGATTAAAGTGTAATCCTCATCCTAGTCACAGCTAAGCTATGGAAATGTTTTCATTTGAATAGGAATAGCAAGTGTGCATCTGTTTGCTATCAGAGAAGCAGAAATTTCTACTGCATGGGAACTCAACAAAAGCTGTGGAAGCACCTGTAACTCCATGTGTCGTGTAGTGCAACACAGGGAATTTTGTAATGATTTACTCTAGAGTGTAAATTGCATACATTATTGTGCTAAGTGTATTTTATTACTTATGTATAGAGCCCCCTAGGTATTCAGTTGTCATAATTTATTTTTGAGGCTTCAGAGAAAGGAATTGCTTTAGGGAATAGTTATTGTGCCACACAAGAACAACTCAGACTGTGTTCCTTTTACATTTCAGGTACAAATCTCCACAGTGATCTTTCTAGCTTCTTCAGGGTGTGACTTTCATTGAGATCTTCACTTCAGAAATTTATACTGCTGTCCACTGCAGGGTTAGACTTGGGGAAAAATAATAGAAACTGCTCTCTCATGTAGAAAGATAGTTTGAAAACTTAGTCCATCAGACACAGTTCCCAAAGTGAGGGCATCAATCTCATCAGTATGACTAATTAGTACCAGTTATGCTAATGTTTACTCATAACTTGGGCACTTATTACCAAACAAATCTTGGGCCATTAAGGACTTACACTGTACTGCAAGAAGCAGCAAAAAAGGAAAAAGGTGGTGAATTCCCAAGTCATCCCAAAGCTAAAAATTCCTTTTTGCTAAATGAATTGAAAGTTAAATTCCAGATACTCATTTCCAGGAGTTTCATGCTACTTGCATGTAATAGCCTCGAGTTCTTTACCCATCAGGCATTATCATCAGGTAAGAGGGAATAATCATTTTTGTTCTGTAGACAATACTGGATCTTCAGAAGGAGAAGAGTTGCTTTTTGGAACAACTACATAGTTAATTACATTACCTTCTGTCTCAACCCATTCTCTGTAAAGCTCTGTCAAAAAGACAAATTGCTATGTGTGTCAGTGGTAATCTTTTCTTTGCAGGTCCCATTTCCCCAGCTGTAGAGACGCAGTTGTAGAAGTCACCATGACGGCTTCCCAGCCTTCCCCAAACGCATGTGAGGCAGGTATGTCACCTCATTTTCTAGAAGCAGTTTATGTAGGGTTTCTGTCCTTATTTTAGTTGTTAATGCTTTTACTTCTTTTACCATGGATCCCATTCAAAACATACCAAGGAGAATGATTAAGGATGTAAGGACAACGCAGAGATGTGTTTTCCTACACTCTTTTGAAAAAAAAAAAAAACTGTTGAGCTCCAGCACTCTTCAGTGTTAAAACATAATAATGACGTAGATCAGTAGCAAAAGCAATACTTATTTCATTGGCTTTAACAACTGGCTCTGATAGAAGAGGGTAAAGGAAACCTGGATTCCAACCAAAGGAAAAAAATGCAAGAAATCATTCTCACCTGTTCCACAAGCAGTGCATTTGTTAGGCTCACTTCCACTGCAGTCCTGGCAGGTATGATGGCACAAATGACATTGCTTTTTGAATTCGAACTTTCCCCTGGGGCATTGGAGAACACAGCGACCATTGTCAAATAATCTTTTGAGGAACAGAGAAGCATAATTAAAATTCAGCCACACCTTTTTCTTTACATTTAAAATAAACTTACAAGAAAAGCAAGATTTTCTTCCTTTATTCTATTACGACTTTCTTTACACTTCAATCCTTCGTTTTCCCGATCATATTCATAGAATTTGCTGAGGGAAAGGTCAATCAAGCTTGGAACCTGGACTTCAGAAATGAGTTGGAATATTTTCCTAGAAAAATTACCCTGTGGTCTTAGACCTAAAAGTCATTCTACCACACTCTCTGAAGTGGCTCCTTATGTCCGTTACAACGAAAGGAAGACTAACTAAGTCTTTCTCTGTGAAGGAATGATCTACCTGTTGAAGTTTCCTATTAGTTTTGCTTTGAAGGCTTGCTGTGGACAGAGCTGTGTCTTCAGTACAATGACTTTTTATATGAAATCTAATATCTACCTGAAACCTGGCATTTAGGAGATGTCTTTTTAGACTTGCATGTCTGCAGATATTTAGTAGTTTTGCTGCTAAATGTTCTCCTGCTGCATAACAAAATATCTGCTACAGTGTTCTTTTCTGTGATGAAAATTTCTAGTCCATTTTTAACACTATTCAGTTTCTACTTGTTTTATTTTGTTTGGATGAAAAGGAGAAAAACATCAATACCGATATGACTATTAACAGTCTGTAAAACAAGTTGGCTAGAATTTGAAAGTGCTTTCAGAATTCAAAAAATTAGAGAGAAGAGACTCCCACTCTCAACTGCTTTTGCCCTTGACGAATTTGTTTTTGCAGGTTTGGGACTCAATTTCTGGAGAAAATGAGAACAATTCAGGATCTCAGAACAGATATTGAGTCCATCAGTCCTTCTGTACACTTTGGGGAACAGTAGACTCCACAAAATGAAGGTGTTACATTCTTCCTAGGAGTTAGCCAGAGGCATTGAAAATGTCTGTAATACACCTTCATGGATTTGAGTTGCTATGGTCAATGTCAGACTTATTCTGAAAGATAAGGAGATAAATATCTGCAAAATTTAAAATCAGTGTTGTCAAATCATCTTTTAAACTGTTTTGGATTTACCATGACTGGGAACATCTAGGCTTACAAAATGTGGATTTGGAAGAATACCCCATCCTGCATACAACATTCCTGAAAAGCATGCAACATGTCAGTGTCTGAGAGAACTAAGGAACTGATTAAACAGACTTGTGAGGCAGAAGGCAGGCTGCTGCAGGGAAACAAGGAGAAGGCTTGTCCTTCTGGGATGGGGCTCAGAGATGTCCTGGAGATATTCAAGGTCAGGCTGGACAGGGAGAACACTGATCCAGCCATAGGTGTCCCTGTTTGCTGCAGGGGAGTTGGACTAGATGCCCTTTAAGTATCCTCTCCAACTCAGATGGTTCTATTATTCTATGACATGCAAGTACTACTGTATTTTGTCACATATGCTGAAGGTACATTTTTTTTTTTTGCTTTTTGCTATGTTGTTCCTAATTATAAACACCAAAAGGTGAGAGCTTGTCACTAACCTTTGTAACTAAAACAATAAACAGGAAGAGGAGGAATGTTATGAAGATAACTCTTTGTCTGGAATAAAATGTAACGCAACTACTGCATAGTTTTTGAAAAGAGGTAACAGCATTAAGAATTTTCAGACAAGAAGATGATCTTACAGTGATTTTTAATATGAAATAATGTGATATCTCCAGCTGAATTTTCAGTAGTTACCCTCCGTCCAAAATCTTTTCATCCTTTTCAAAGAGAACAGGTGTTCCAGGATTGCTGGATTTTAGTCTATATTATCTAATGGCCTCTCATTACTGTTTTCAATAGGCAGTATTGAAGACTGTAAAGAGCTACAAGATTTACAATCCTGTTTCAGTTCAACTGGTCTATTTCAAGTACCTAACAAATAATGCCCATAGGAAGGATTTATTCTTGAGCTTCTGGTTGAGATTTCCCATCATTATTCTTCCTTTTAACAGTGACTGTCCAGTGCAACTTCTGATAGCTTTGGTAACATGCAGAAGGAACACAGGGAGCCCTTGAAGACCTTGAGTAAAAAAAACTAAAATCTACTGGACAATTTGTTACAGAGGAGACGGCAGTATCCTTCCAAAAGGCCACAGAGACTTTTTTTTTGCTCCAACATCTTTACCTAACGGCATTCTAACTACTTCGTTCTGCACCTTCTTTCTTTTACAGATATCTCTGTATAAAACTCACAAATGACATTGCAGGAATTGCAAGGAAACAAGGACAATCTAATTTTATGCATTTAGAAAAATCCAGTCCTCAGTCCAAAATTCTGCCCTAAATCCTATTCTAATACCATGTCTGAATTAATAAAAATTAAATCCACACTGTTTCCTCAGCAGTGGATTTTTTTGGACTCCACTGGTCCTTTATGGTATGGCCTTACCATAGTCATTTGCATTGTAAATTGCAGCATTGCTGAGGATTGTTTTTCTGTGCCTTACAGGATTCTGATTTCCTACCAGTTCAACATCAGCTGACTGCAGTGCAAGGGAACCAGAGTCACTGATGTGAGAACAGAGCTATTGGCAGAACTTGAGTTTGGAAACAGTAGGCTCCTGTTCTTCAGAGATCTCCCGTGGAAAAGCTTTGTTCTAGATCTACCCCTCACAAGAAGTTATAAAAGTAAGTGTCAGTTAGGGGCATATGTTTGGGTGCTATGAGTATCTCCTAGATTTATTGACTGATAGCTTCAACGCCCATGTGCCAATCCAGTAGGTATGTAAAACTGCAGATCCCCCAGACATTTGCTGTTTGAGTTTGTCATTCTTATGATTTCAACAGTTAATATTTTGAATGGATGACAATTAAAAGAAGACCGTTTCGTGTTAAAATAACATTTTCTGTGACAGTGGGAATAATCTGGTTAAAAAAGGAGCGCCTGTGTAGCCAGCTGTCTTGTTTACATAATGCTTGTCATCTCAGCTTGTAGCTCTGGTTCTGTTTAACATAATTATCAACTGCTTTTTCATTTGCCTCTGCAGGATAGTGCTGATGGGAGCTCTTTGTGTTGCATGGAGTTAAGAGACATACCTTGTTCTAGGGCAGCTGATGCAGTCATCCACCTCAGGTCCAGTGCACTTCTGACAGGATGCTTCACACAACTGACATTCCTGGGAATCATCAAGATATTCATCTGGTGGAAAAAGAGATTGTTTATTTCAAATCCACATCTTACATAAAAAAGAAAGCAAAATAGCAAAGTACCAATCCATGTTGGTAAATTTCACGTGTGAAAGGAATTAGATCTCTTTTGAATCACTGAAATGAGCAAATTTCCCTGCATTATCAGGAAAAAAAATACCTGCTCCCTTGGGGCACTGAAATATTTAGAGTTTGTAGTTTGTAGTTCCCCTCCCCCCCTGCTTTTTTTTTTTTTTGGATGTGTTTTGGTTTTACTTTATTTTTATTTTCCATGTCAAACTGACAGAGACTGATTCTTGTTCAGATTGACCCTATTACTTTTGCATCAGTACCAGTGCTGCCTAGGAGCATTCATTGTCTAATTTTCCTTTGTGTAGCTGCAATGTGCTCCTGACTGCAAGCTGAGACATGAACAGTATATTCTCATGTATGCGAGGTACGTTATGAAAGACTTGAGTATCCTACGTTAGTGAGGCATGTTGATGCTCCTCCAGTCTCTAGCTAGTGCACCTTTGTTCCGCTCTCATATTACTGCTTCAATACTCAGCTCCTAAAAGACCAAGGCTCTTCTTCAAACTGAATGAAAATTTAGTGCCCAAGTGCACACCTGGACTTGAGAAAAAAAATATTTTTATTATATGAATGGGTGCCTAAAAACTGAGATTTAGATATAAACACTTCAGGAACACGAATACCATGGTTTTACTAGAGAGCTGAAGTGCAAAGTCTGTCTTATTATTTAGTGAATATTCTTTCAAAAACTGTTACTACTTGGTAAGCAATCCTTTTCATAAATCTCAGAGCAGAGACATTCATCTCTTCCAAACCAAGCCATTCTATGATTCTATGCTTCTTTGATTTGGCCATTGACATGAATGCTAGATCTGTATATAACAAGATTGGCTGTTTTATGACAGTTTCTTGTGGGAAAATTTATTCTAATTGAGTCTATATGGTTGATAGGACTGGTTGTTCCTGTATTCTTAAATAATGGAAGAGGCTGTACGGAGTCCTGTATTATGCATACATCTTGCAGTTTCTGTGGTTACTTTAATACTGAGAAACTCTTCACTTATATTGCGCTTGGAAATACAGATTTGGTATAAACCATGAATTTTAGGAGTCAAAATACAAATGTGTAGTGAGTTGGCTTGAGCTCTCAAGTTTCAGTGAGTTCCTTGTACTGAAAAGCAAAAGCATTGTCTGAGAAATATTGCTGGATAAAACAACATAGGAAAGAAATATTTTATAACAAACTGCTGGCTATTAACTGTCTGCCCCTTGCCTTTTCTACTCCATATTAATCTGCATTAACAAAATTTATAATAGTTGACGTCCCTGGTATGAGGTTTAATTTAGGATAGTACTCATCATGCTTATGAGGACAGGAGTGGTATTGTTATGGAAGAAAATCATGCAAAAACTGCAACATCCAGCCCCAAATGGGCCAAAGCTGAGGTGCCCAAACTGTAAGTACAGGTGTAGTTTTGATTTTGCAAGGGTTCGTACATCTCCTGGAGAGAGCAATAAGGCCAAAAAATGAGCCAAAAGCCAGTGATAGATGATGTAAAACAAGAAAAGAGTTCTCCTTAGAGGCTGATCTGGGAAGAAATTCGGAGCTGTGAGCAAGTGAACAGGCTCTTGAGATGACAGAAACAAATCTCTGTATTTACATGTAAATGTCTGCATCAGACAAACAAAGAACCTCTATTATTTCTGCTGCTAATAGAAGCCACCCACATGGCAAATGTCGTTAATCCTATCAAAAGAGTAATGATACAACACTTTAGAATGAGACAGACATTGAGAGGTACAATCTGTACTATGTACTATCACAGCACGTAAAGGACGCTGCAGCCTGCTGCCTAGTAGGTCTTCAGGTCTCTGATAGCTTTTGTTGGAGTAGGTCTCTTGACTCTTTATGATTTGTATTTAGAAGGTGCAATATGGAATCCCATGATCTCAAGCGTCTTTAGCAGATTTTAAAATATAATTTGAAACTTGTTGCAACAGGATGATCACCAGCTTCTTCAGATATTTTCTTACATGCTTTTTTCCAGACAGTGTACAGCCATGAAAAAACGTACTATCTGGAAAATATTCCTCTTGCAGGTCTAGTGGGTCAGTGCTTGATACCTCTGACTTTATGTAGCTAGGAAATCTCTCTGTGCAATGTTATTAAATACTTGCTTATTCCATATTGTTTTCTGATTCATGTTAGAAAGGCATTTTGTTTCTTAAGTCTCTACTAACTTCACATTATTTGCCCCGGCTGCCTGTTATGTTTATCTGTGGGACCTGAGACACTAATTCACACACCTTGGCTCTGCCTTGTCCCACATTGGCTATACCCCTCCCACAAGGTAAAAGTGCTGAGTTTTAAAAGGCTTCTGCTATTTCTTTGTTTTGTCTTTCACTGGAAGTTCTGTAATTCATTTTAGTTACCTTGGAATAGTGCCAGGAAGATCAGCTCTCCAGTGATTTAATTTTTTAAGTATTTCAAAGCATGCAATTATAAGAATGTGCATCACATGTTGCTTACACATTAGACCCTCTGAATTGCAAGTCACATCTAGAGCAGTATATCTGCCACTGAATGTTAAAAGGGTTTCTTTTTTTAATAATTATTATTATTCAAGGAGTGAAGACAGAAAGGCAACTTTGGAGAAGAATTTTAAACCACTCCACAGAGCAGTTTAACTGCAAGATTTCATTACAGATCGTGCTAGATAATGCCACTTAATGAAGCCTTGACACTTTTTTTCTTTCTTTTATATTATTTCTTTTTTTATCTGTCCAATGTATACAGTGGAGAAATACCATTGACAAAGCATCCCATCTATGCCTTAATTCAAGCAATACCAATCATCTACTTTTTATCTTCCTAGATTTAATTTTTACTTGTTTGTCATTTCTGATACCTTGTCACATTGTTTAAAAATATTTTTCACCTTTTTTAAAAGAAGGAAACTGAAAGTATTATAGGAATAAAATTATGTTAACAGAAATAATGCCTCAAAACTGGAAGACCTCTGTGTAGAATTTCATGTGTCTGTAGAGTTGTCTCTTTACTAGGGTGATGTCAGATTTTAGGCTATGCCTTAACTGTATACTTATACCAAATTCCTGTCAGCTGGTACAGTGCATTTTAAAATGAGGTAAAAATGATTATCTCCCATTTTGGAGGCAGAAACACTGAATTGCAGCAAGCTCATCAAGTTAGGTCAAGGATGTAATGGCAAACCAGAACCTGTCTCTCCTGAGTCCCAGATTAGAACACGGTTGGAATGTCCAGGATGCTGCTACAATTTTGCTTGAGTACACGGCGATTGTCTAGTCACTATTTCCCTCTTGCTTTCCAGAATCTACCACTATTTGGCAGCACATGGAGAACAGTTGGGTGAGGGTGTGAATATCCTTGCTGCATGTTAATTCCCCACTGTTCTTAATTAAAACATCGCTGTATGTAATTCAAAAACATTCACAGGTCATCTTCTTTTGCATTGCCAGTGACCTTTCTTTGTAACCAATCCAAAAACAACCCTGTTTTGTCCTTTTCTTGTTTACTTCTACGGAAATCTGTACACAGATTTTGTTAATGGGCTTTTGTATGCAATTTTATGGGTTACAAAGATTCCACAGAGCAAATAAAGAAATACTGATTTGAATTATTTTTAACAAATTGGTAGTGAGAAGCAAGAGAATTCAGTCATTAGGAAAGTTCTGCTTTTCCTGTGTTTAGCCTTGACACATTTTATTTTGGCTGCCAGAAAGGACCAGCCCCTTGAGTTCACTTTTGGGTGATATGATCTGAGATGCTGAGAGGGGTTTGGGATGGAAGCCTTCAACAGGGATGAGCATGGAGGCTGAGGTGGGGATGCTGGCTCCTCAGTCATTGTTGCCCTATGGTACCAGGGGATGCTGGCAGGATCCTGGAAAGGGTTCAGGATCTCTTCCCTGAACAGTAGTGTGTGGAGCTGAGCACGATATCATGGTTTTTGTATGAAAGACCTTTTTGTTTTATGACTAGCTGATTTCACAGAGAGCCTCAGGTTAGCTTTAATCATGGTAGGCAGGAGTGAAGCAGCTGGCTTTATCAACTACCCTATCTTGCACAGCTCTCTATCCTTTGCCCAGATGAATAAAAATATTTACATCAGACAAAGCCTCCCCTTTTATTGACACAAAGAGGTTTTTTCCTTCATTTTGTGTGCATGTGTGTGTACATGTGCACGTGTGTGTACATGTGCACGTGTGTGTTTCTTCCCTCATTTCTATGTAGCACTTATACAATGGTTGCTAGAAGCCCACTGAAGAGCCAAAGTGGTCAAGGGTATTAAGAAAGCATAAGTAGACTCCAGAAAGGTGTTTTCTAAATTTTAAAAATCGGCTTTAAATGTTCATTTGTGCTAATAATAATGTGGATGCCTGGAGGTGAAAGCTGGCCAGGATCTGGTTTTCTCCCTTGCCTGTGTAAACATAAAGATGAGAGCCTTGCAGGGTTTTCTGGTGCTCACCTGCGACCTGGAATTTGACAACCCCATGAGAAAATGGGAAGGGAATGAATCATAAAATCATAGAACATAGGGTCGTAGAATGGCTTGGTTTGGAAAGGATCTTAAGATCATCCAGTCCCAACCTCCTGTCATGGGCAGGGCTGCCCCGCACCAGCTCAGGCTGCCCAGGGCCCCATCCAACTTGGCCATGAACGCCTCCAGGGATGGGGCACCCACAGCTTCTCTGGGCAGCCTGTAACAGGTGCCTCACCATCCTGCGTGAAAAATTTCCTTCTAATATCTAACTTAAATTTCCCCTCTTTTAGTTTAGAGCCATTCCCCTGTCCTATCACTATCAGAAAATGTAAAAAGTCAGTCCGTCTCCTGCTTGTATGCTCCCTTCAAGTACTGAGGGGGAAGTTTTTTACTAAGAGAGTGGTAAGGTGCTGGAACAGGTTGCCCAGAGAGGCTGTGAATGCCCCATCCCTGGAGGTTTTTAAGGCCAGGCTGGATGCGGCCCTGTGCAATGTGATCTAGTGCTAGATCTAGTGGCTGACAACTGTGCATGTGGCAGGGGGGTTGGAGCTTGATGATCTTTGAGGTCCCTTCCAACCCAAGCCATTCTATGATTCTACGATTCTATGTTTGGAAGGCCACAATGAGGTCTCTCTGGAGCGTTCTGGGAATGGAGTAATCCCAGTCCATACTGCTAATGCTTTGCTCTGTACCCTTCTCACTTCTTGAATGAGAGGAAATGCTAGGTCTTGCTATTTAAACTTCAAAATGACAGTGGTAAAATACCTGTTTATCCTCACAATTTCTGGACATTCTTAACTAGAGATTTCTCTGCCTGGTCTTAACAAGTTTCCTGTTTTTTGTGAAGCTCAGTAGCTGAGGACTTCTGGAAGGGCAGTGGAATGGTGACACTTGAATGTCACTGGAATTTATCTCTTATGGCAGATTGTCCAGTGTTGGAAATCCAGATAATATTCTATGAAATATGCAAAAGAAAGGTAGAGACTCACTGCATATGTTGAATAACAGTGATGCTATTTGAATCTGGACTACAATCCAGAGAGGATCTTTCAGTGCTGGAAGAAAGCACATCGTGATCCAGAGGCAGCAATTGCAGCACAATGCCTATCTCTTACGTTACACAGTGAACAGTATGCATTTGGAAGTGAAGCCCTTTCAGTCCATAGGATTTCTGCAGAGAGACATAAGGCTGTGGTGGGAAGAGCTGGATGTCTCAGGACAGTATTTCATCGGTGGCATCCACCTTAAACATAGTGATGCCTGCTGATCATTTGTACTGAAGATCCTAAACTTAATCAGGATATCAGTGAAGATCTGCTGAAATAACTGGGCAGATTTTAATAGGCAAACTGCTGCCCTAACAAGATATAACAACATAGATTCATACTACTAATTAAACGTACTATGTTTGATAAGTAGAAATATATTAAAACCTAAGAGAAATCAGTCAAAAAGATAAAGTTTTTCTCCTTCAAAATAAAGAACAGATGAAATTAAGTCTTTTAATGAAAGATGAAAAGGACTGAGTTTTATTCTTATCTCTGTGTCTTCAGCCAATTTAGTAACCTTACATTGGTGACCTCCCCGTGCTTACAGTCTCTCCTGGTTCCTAGTCTCCATTACAAGCACTTCAGTAATAGCCAAGACAACCACTTTGGATGAGTTCTCAAAGCAAACATGACCCAGAACATTCTCTGAGGATGCAGAAATGGGCAAACGATACATCCACTCTGATTTGGGTACTGCTGGAAAGAGGCTTTGCAGCATTGTTTGGCTATGGGAGCTCTCTGAGACCCTGGGGTCTGAATGTGTTCAGAAGGCTGTGCTGGAGGCAACCCAGCAAGAATAGCACCTATGTGCCATTGGTATAGCCTTGCTCCTGGAGTAAGAAGAGGACCTTTATTTTGGTAATGAATATACTGAACTTGTGACAATGCAGCATGGTCACAAGCATTGGTGCTGACAGCAATGTAACATGCGGGGACGTGGAGACCCACAGCTTAGTGTACGTGCAACCACCAGGAGCGTGGCAGTGGGCAGAGGCAATTCTAAATGGAGGAAATGTGCATTACTATCTCAACTGTAACTAAATCACACTCATCAAGCTTCAGTGAGCATTCAGTGCTTTTACTGAGTTTGCAGGATGGTGCTGTTAATTCTCCTTGGGTAAGAAAATATTCTCATCAGGTCAGCATTTTATTTTCTCCATCCTGGACTGACTGGCTAAATGGGTACTTTATCAGCTTATTTCATAACACCATAAAGCAAGGATCACAGAATCATAGAATAATAGAATGGCCTGGGTTGAAAAAGACCTTAAAGATCATCTAGCTTCAACCCCCCTGCCATGGGCAGGGTTGGCAACCACTAGACCAGGCTGCCCAGAGCCACATCCAACCTGGCCTTGAATGCCTCCAGAGATGGGGCATAAAGATGTCTATTGCGCTTTGTGATTGGATAGCATTTTTTGCTTTGGAAAGTCATTATGTTGTCCCAGAGGACCGTCAACAAATCCATCCCCAGACACGGAGAAACAGAGATAAATAAAGGATTGTATAAAGGACATTCTTCTAAGCTGTGCCTTGCCCGTCTTTGGCAACAAAGACACAAGCTACTGAGAAAATGAGCTGTAACAAAAACCAGCCTTTGGTGTGGCACTGACAGGCTGCATTTGTTGCTTCCCGGAAATATCATGACTGACTGTAATACATAATCAGATAATCAATTTAATCAAAACTGGAATCTCCCATAAGAATTTAAGACAATAAAAATTATGCCAAGCAAATATTTTTTTTCCTCCCTTAAACAACTTATTAATCAAAAATACTTTCTCAACCTCTTGTTTTTTATATATTGAAACCAAAGATTCTGAAAAATTTCATGCAAGTTCTTGCTGGGTCAGTTTCTTTCTGATGCAAATTTGACTAGGACATTTACTTGTATGTTAGAAAACTTTTTTAATGCTTGCTTAAAATATTTTGCACAAACATTTAATGATAGAACTTTTCTTGATTTGTTCTTTACCAATGACATGACAATGGCATATGCAATATAAATATAAGGCATGGTAATGGATCAAAGACAATTTACTGTTCCATGAATTGCACTCCATATTCAAAACATTGAGTCATACAAGCTGTCAATTAAATGTCTTTACAGGAATCTTGAATTTATAACAGGCCTTGTTACAGTCATTCAATTCATTTAAAAAAAAAGTATTTTTTTAAAAAAAAGTTTCAATTCATTTAAAAAAAAAGTTGCACATAGTTACCTAAAATGGACACTGATACAGGCAATGTTCAGGTTGTTTGTGATGTGGCTGGATTAACCTCATCACTGGCTGCAAGATCTATTTAGTCACTACAGTCAGCTATAGTATCTCTACACATAGACTTACTCAAAAGCTCATAATGCCATAAGTCTTACCATTATTTCACAATGTGGAACCAGCAGCAGCCTTGATATTTTAGTATATATTCATTATCAGATGTTGCTCAGAATTTCCTAGGAATTGGAAACTTGCAGTTCAAATAGGAACTGTGGTAATCTTTCAGGTCTCATGGGGAAGTCTTTATTAGAAAACTGTGTTTTCCACTCAGAGGGAGCTGCAAAGCCTCCCAGAAAAAGACAGGATGTACCAGTGTGTGCAGGTAGACAGAGTGTCAGCCAAGAGCCACGAGAGCTACTGGACAGGAGTGTATGGTTCCCACTGGTTTCCAGTGACACAGCTTGGTGTGTCTCTAGTTTGCTGATCTCAGGCATACATCACATTGAGGTATGGCTGAGGAGGATAGCAGCATGTAGAAAAGCAATAAGGCCTGATTACAGAAATGCATCTTCCACTTACAGAACTATGCATTCATGCAACAGGCTTCTGCAGATGATCTCCTTGTCTGGGGCACTCTAACCTTCTTTCTGGTTACAAATAATGTTAGTTGAAGTATGTAGTTTTCTAGGGTCTACATTTTCACTGTCTTGAAGACTTGTAGTAGGGAAGCCATCTAGCTGGCTGTTCAGTTTGCATTTCAATCAATGACTGTGTAAAGATTCTCCTAAAGAAATATGAACTGGCAGGTAGTTTTCCATGGCAGTGATATGCCTTAACTAAAAGAGTGTCTGAAAAAAAAAATAATATATACATATAAAGCTAAATATATATATACATATAAAAATGTATATAAATATATATAAATATATATATATATATACTTACAAACAAGGCAGTAATTGATGAACAGATTTGGACTGACATCATCCAGAGTCCTTCCATATAGGAAGAAAAGTATCATTTTCTATAAGTTCAGTAGCTTCTGGTCTTCCTAAAGTGCCCCATATATGTTTTGCATGCTGACAACAAGGTATAAAATACTGAATACATCAAACTACTCAACACTTAATCAGAAAGGGAGAATCAAAACAATTCTGCAGTGGGAAACAAACTAGCATCCTTCAATTGCAATCCCACTGCTGATAGAAGGACTAAATACATTGCTGTTTGGTAATTCTGCTTGTATCTGGCCACTGCTGTCAAGGCATCAACAAACAACATCTTCAAAGAGTCTGACAGCAGACAGCAGGAAGTCCTGGTTTTCAATCTAAAACTCCATTCAAGGCTTGCTTCTCTGTGAGGCTCCACAGCCCAGCTTTTACAGATACACCCTCTAAGGCAAACTAGGGCCGGAGTTGTAATGAAACCCAATGTACCCTTCACCCAAGGCAACATTAGATGAAACCATAGAAATCAATATAATTGATTGAATTTCTCAAGCCAGTTAAAATATGATAGTGGGGTGTGACCTGAAAGAAGCAGTTCTTTATAGAGTACTGGTGTAAGGATTAGGCCAACCTTTTTCCACCAGTGTGGCTTAATGAAACTATTGCAGGGCATGTGCTGTCCCTTACACACTTACTCCAAGAACTGACAGGAAAACCGGGGACTGATGACCTCCTCATTTTGAAACCAAGTTAGTGACAGTGAACATGCTTAAAATTTCATCTGAATATACAAGTTTTGTTGATGAGTTGTCTCTTTGGCCTCCATTCAGGCTGGGGGACTAAGCGGGAAATGAATGAAAGCATCAACTAATGCTAGCGGAAGCTCTGATCCTGCAGGCACCACAGCTGAGTCTGTATGTAGTCCTCTCCATTTAATGGGAAGGAGAGACAGCCTGCAGTTCTTAAGTGGCTGTCCAGGATTGTGACCTGAGGTGTACTGTATGTGAGCACTGGCATGTGAACAGGCGACAGTATTGCACAGTGCAAATGTCCAGGAATGACTGCAAAACCACCACCTCCCTCCTGAACCGTCCGAGTCAAAATGTACTTATGCATGCAACTTCTTCATTAACTTTGCAAGAGAAAAACTCTCATGGGTGGAAGGAAGCCAACACTGTTGCTCACCAGGGCAAGGACATGGCTGTACTGCTAGTACACAAAATGCGTCCTCCACAGAAACCACTTCTGCTTTCATCAATTCCATCACTTAAATCCACAAAAAAATTAAACATCCCTACCCTTCAAGTTTGTTTCAATGACTTGCATGCAGTATCTATACCATAAAGCTACCTGTGCCCTTCAACAGACATATTTTACATATAGGTTATCAATACGTTTTTCCAGACCAAAGGAACAAGAAGTTAGGTTAATTTAATAAAAAAAATAAAATATGGAATAACATTGATTTTGGCCAATATCAGTTACAACAGAACTACCCTATTTTACAAATAACAACTGAACATTTTACACATGTACAGTATTTTTTCAGTAAAAATGAATTTGGATTAACAACGTGTCAGTTTTTTTTTTTTTTTAAAGAAAACAAAGATATTAAGTTTTTATCTATAATAGTGTTAGAGGCATTTATAAGTACCCAAACAAACTCTTTACAATCTATTACATAATTAAATCTCAATTATGAATATATATTTATATATAATATATATATAATATTAACTTAAACTTTGAAAGCATTATGTTCTAGTTAAAACTGTTATATTGAGAAATGAGGCAGTAACAGACTAGTAGTTAAACTAGCACAAATTAAACTCTCATAACTTTGCATGTTTAGCAAGAAATCTGTAATGGGCACCAAAGGAGCTTCACAGGCCTCGTCATACAGAACCAGACATGGATTGCAATAGTTTATCTGCTCTCTGGCAAAGTGGGCATAGGTCAATATTAATTCATTTGTAAAAGTTCCACAATAATTTTTGTATTTAAAAAGGAGGTTCTCTTTATTTTCTAACATTTACATGCTTAAACACCTGCAATACATTTTCTACTTGTGTGTCCTGGAGAAATAACAAAGAGAGACTTTGCACATTGTAAGTATTCTTCCCACAAAACAGTATCTTTGAAGCTCAGTTTACTGTTTTCTGCTAAAATGAATGGCTTCCGAACAGCATGCTAGGTGAAGCTGATGAATATATATTGAACAACTGTGTACGTGGGTACAGAGACAAGACAGAGACCTGCCTCTCTCACCACCCACAATGGTTTTACAGTGAGGTAACTTCATAGGCCTCAACAGGATTGTTCCTGCTGAAATTTGTACTAGGAGCTGTTGAAAGCAGATTCAGGCCCATCAAGACAAGATTGTTACATCAAGAAAACAGTTGATTTATTGCCCTATATGTTAATACTCCTGCAGATGTATTTGGCACAGTGTTACAAGCTCAATTACAAATCCAGTCCTGTAAACACATTCTGTCACATACAGTCACACTGGCATTTCTGTATGGGCACTATAAAATATCCCCACATACTTGCATGATAATATCCCCTTTTTGGTGAACGTTACAAGACAACAATAATTTATGAATACTCCTTACATGTTAGCAACTTTTCAGTTTCCACGTATACATTACTCTTTGCTTATGCAAACCAAGAGTAGTAGTATCTTCTGAACTTGTTCACAACAGGAACAATGATTTTTTTTTTAAAGTTTATTTGAAATAGCTTTTACAATTTAAAAAAATAAAATAAAAATCCTAGCATATCTGTTAATAAGCTAGCTGTCTAAAAATGAGATCTATATGACCAAAAAAACCACTTTGGGCAAAACATATATACACACTGCATGTGATACAAAAAAACAGCACACAGCAGAGTAAGTAGGAAAGAATTGTGTGCAGAAATGATCACTTTTCTTTTTTAAATACTGGTACAAAAGGGACAGAACTTAGTCCTGCAGCTGACAATGTTTCTGATTCCCTTAGGGACTGATTTCCTGAAGTTCCCCCTGTCAATTCACAAAAAAGACTAATGCAAACTTTTTTGTATTGTTTACTTTTAATCCATGTAAACGTGTGTGTATTCTTGAAACACTCTTTAAACATCCTGAAGGGGAAACAAGCAGGAAAAAAAAGGGAAGAAAAAAGACCTTCAAAAAACAGAAATAATCCTAAAGTTGACAGGAAATCAAATCATGAGTTAAACATTAATTTTGGCATCAAATGCTTTGGTCACACAATACTGACTCTGTGATCCTGGATGCTCAGCTCTAAACACCCAGTTATGAAAGGTAGGTGTGTTGTAGTTTTTCCATTTAAGTTCCAACAAACAGTTCACCATCTCCCCAGACAAACAGGGGGGAGAGAGAGAGAGAGGTGGCTTTTTTTTTTCCTTTTTCAATAATACGTGTTAATCTGTAAGTCTACAGGAGCAGGAGGACTCTGGGAGGTGTGAGTTCACCCCTTGTGCGTACATGTTCTGCAACACAGTTGCTGGAGCACTTTCCGCTGGCAGAGATTGTTCTTTTTCACCAGCATACAGAATCCTCCCTCTGCCCAGGACTCTTCCGTGGCTTCCGGAGGGCAGCAGCAAGAGAAGAAGGGGAAGTTGAAGGTTTGGAGAGCATGGGGTTTACCATGGAGGGAGGTTTAATTGGTCAGACAGGTAGATTTGGTTGAAGAGACCATTCAGGAGCAGGTAGCAAGTAGGAAATTTGGTCCATCAGAAGGAATTTCAGTCAACAGCATTTTATTTTTCAGGAAGAGATATTGTGCGGTCCGACAGGGAATGATTGGTATCCATTTGTGAAAAAGAAAAAAAGATTAGAAAGAGAATAATTAGAAAACAGTGATATTCACAGCAAAGGAATTTGTTCTTGATTTTCATGAATCAAAAGAATAAAATAGACAAACCATGAAAAAAGAACAAACATTCTCCACAGAAATTCAAATCCTACACGTTAACACATACCCAGTGTTTGACTGTCAGGAAGTGGAATGAGAACCCCCACACTTGGTAACTTAACAGAAGGAAAGACTTCTGTCCCTTCTTTAGCTAACCTACACTGCTGAGAGGGCATGCCATGCAGTAGGATCCAGTCGCGTCACTGCAATTGCCTCATGGCCCATGTGTCCATGTGTTGCTCTGCAATTGCACTCTCAAGAACAGGGCAGATGAGACTGAGGTGAAGTGTCCTCAGTCCTGGGCAACTGTATGTGTACCCAGATGAAGCTGCATGTGGACAACTAATCTATCCTAACATAATGAAGACCAAAGTGATGTATATGTATATGCACATAAGACTACAGTTTATATTGAGTATCTTTCACACTGCTTAACACAGGGCTTTATTTTGGTATGATTTTCCTCTTGGATAGCACTTGTTGGGCTGTTCTCTACAAGTAATTCACATAGTATCATTTTCAGAGAAGTGTAACATTATCTCAGTGTCTCTGCAATTGTGATTTGTGAAATGAATGAATATTAGTGAATAATTAAGCCAATCATATGCAATATGAATGATATCTTTGTTGCCTCAGAGAATTCAGAGGAAGTTCAAGTCTCCATCACAAATTGGGTGCCCTCTATTCTTTTCTTTCCTTATTACTTTTTCACATGATTTAAGTAATACTACAGTTACTTAAGATCCTTTTTACTTACCAGCATTTTCACAGTTTAAAGTGGTGAAATACATACACGCAATTCTAATGACAGTACACTAGAGTCCTCCTATAAAAACCTTTTGAAAGCAATGACTTTTGAAAAACAGGAGAGGAAGCAAAAGTAGGTTGCTGCACGTAGGGGGGAAACTATTTTAGGAAAATTCAGGTGTGTATGTGACTAATTCTATTAATACACTACTTGTAAAAAATCTGATAAAAATTTCATAAATCTGAAAAAAGTAAGAAGTAACATAGACCTAAAATAGAGAATATAACAAAAGAAAAGAGACCAAACCACACCAATACATTTAAGAAAAGCTACCAGCAGGGTTAAAAAAGATCTTTTCAGAGAACTGCACTCACCATCCTTGCAGACTGTTCCCACTACGCAGACACCAGAGTCTAGGTTATAGCCGCTTGGGCAGATCGTGCAGTTTCTGTCTCCTTGACCACTGCAATCCAAACAGCTGGCATCGCATCTGAAAGACAGTGGTAGGGGTTGGCCTTATGGCCTCACCAAATACAGGAGCTCCCAGGAGAAAGCTTCTGAACTGTAAGGGGCTTGTTTGCTGTTTCCAGAGGTATCAGCTGCTCCAGCAATGAGAATAATTAAAAAAATAACCTCCCTCTACAACTCAGTCCTGCTTTTTTCCTCCAAACACTTTCTATTCATATTTTTTTTAGTAAATAGCTGCAGTATTCTAGTACTTCGGAACAACGTAGAAGTAATAAACAGAAGTATTAAACTGACAGTGCATTCATGTGCCACCAAGGGATGGACTCAAAGCCACATGATGGAAAAGACTGACCTGCTGCCCAGTCATTTCATCACCCTTCTGACTTTGTTAGATTTTGACTGTGTATTCTTTATTTTATTTTATTTTATTTTATTTTATTTTATTTTATTTTATTTTATTTTATTATTTTTTTGAGTGGAAAGCTGGAAAATGATAACACATTGTGAGCTGAAGCTGTTCAGCCTGGAGAAGGCTCTGGGATGATCTGATACCAGCATTTCAATATCTGAATGAGAGTTGTAACAAAGAAGAGGACAGACTCTTTAGCAGGGTCTGCTGTGACAGGACAAGGGAAAATGGTTTCAAGCTAAAAGAGGGGAGATTTAGATTGGATATAAGGAAAAAGGTTTTTTTATGATAAGAGTGGTGAGGCACCTGTACAGGTTGTACAGAGAGGTGGTGGATACTCCATCCTTGGAGACATTCAAAGTCAGTCTGGATGGGGCTCTGAGCACCCTGATCTAGCTGTAGGTGACCCTGTTCATTGCAGGGCAGTTGGACTAGGTGACCTTTAGAGGTCCCTTCCAACTCAAATGATTCTCTGATTCTAAGATTTCCTTCTTGCTCTGAACTCAGTGTGAATCAATAGTGAATGATTCCAAAGGGCAACAAGTGGTATTTATTTAATAAACAAAGGAATAAAAAAATATGTCCCTTCTTTGCACAGCACAACCTTCTCCAAGGCTTATCCACCCACTGGTACATGCAGACGACATGTTTCTGTCTATGTAGCTGAAGAACTGAAATGGTCCTCATGAACAGCAATTAACTTGTTATTAAAAAAAAATCCACTTTGCCTTTCTTTTGGTTTGTTATTGAGATACACAGAGGCTCTGCCAGATCTGTATACTCTGCATTTCTATGCATATTTACTCAGATTATCACTACAGGTTTTTTACTCAAGGACACATACATGTACAAGAAAAACATTTTCAGAAGTTCTGCATAAATGTAACTCAAAATTTAAATAATACTTTTTACTTCATTTGTTTTGAATACATATTTTTTTTCTGTACTTATAGACATTATCTTTCTCAACACAGTAGTTCCTAACATACTGCTAATCATTAGAAACGTATATTACCAGAGATCATACCTTTTGCAGCTTTTGTATCCACTTTCAGTAGAGTGATCAAGGTAGTAACCAGTACTGCAGGACTGCACACATCTTCCATCTTCCATAAAATAGCCCTGTGTGCAGTTTATACATGCATCTACTCCACCACCTTAAACCAGAGAGAAAATACACTCTATTATTGGCTAGTTCGTCCTATTGCCTAACAGACACCATATCTCTAGCTGTAGCAAAATCTGACTGCCATTTAAGAGACAATGTATAGCCTAACTTACCTTCATTCAAAGAGTAACATCAAACTATTAATGTGTATGGTTAGAAGAAAGCACATTACATAGTTTCGCTATCTCTTTTCTGAAAGAAGTGGATGTTGGTATTTCTACAGGTGCCACAAAATGTCTAAATCATTCTTAGAATCCAGAAAGAAAATGGGAGGCACTGCAGGAAATTAGAATGAGCCGTATAAAAGGGAAAAAAAAAGAGAGTGTATTCACACTTTCAATTGTATTTTTATGTTAGCTGAAAGAATTTGGCTACATGTGTAAGATGTTAGAGAACTATCAAAAGAATTACAGAATCACAGAATCACAGAATTGTAGGGTTTGGAAGGGGACTCCAGAGATCATCGAGTCCAACCCCTCTGCCAAAACAGGAATTCAGAATTCAAAGATTACATGTCAGAAGTCACATTATGATATAGTAAAATAAAATCAGAGCTAAAAATAGAGAGTAACGGAAACAATACAGATAAATGTCAGTGAGATACCTGCACACGTTGCACAGGAACGGTGACATGGCTCACATTCCCTGCCATTATGGTATTTTCCATCTTCACAGCGGATAGCACATTTCGTGCCATGCAAACTGTTGGAAAAAAGCACAGTGTTTGAGCAGATAACAGCAACAAAAGACAAGCTAATTCACAAATCAGTAGTTTCCTTTAAAAAAACCAGCAGCTCATAGATCAGCATTCACTGGTTTCCTTCACAGGTCATATTTTATCAATGACAGCAATGACTTCAAGAGGGAATGAAATGCAGTTTAGTCTATGGTGAAACACAGGAGCTGTTTACAAACTCATTGTAAATATTACTAAGTAGGAGAGGCCAGAAAAAAATGAACAGTGCCAGAGTCCTAAAAATTCAGGCATGTAAATCAGAATTACCCATGAGGAATTTGGCACAGGGTCAACACCACTGCATTTAAAAAATACACAAGACCTCATGCTTCATGTGAAAGACCAGCAGCATTTCCTGACAGCGTGCTACTACAGCACAGGTCAAGAACAGATTGACAAGAAGGAAATTGCCACCCTTTTCTGACACAGCAGTTTTCTTTGAAATCTCCTAAAGCCAGTTCTGCGTGGTGTGGGAGATTTGTCTAGATTGCAGCCCAAGGCATTCTGCCTGCAGGCACTTTTGAGAAGGAGCACAAAGTACTGGCTAAGAGAGGAGGAAAGAATAGCATAAAGAGTCACAACTCCATGCTATCTATGCTCTAAGTAGCGCTTATGCTTTCATGTTCTAAATGCTGAAGTAGAGCTTTTTTTTTAAAGTTAGGACTTCTCTGCCATGTTTGCCTTATTAAATAGAAACTCAGCTTTCACTAAACTGTACTCTTTCTCAAAAAATGCTCTTCAGCTATGGGGATTATCAGCTTAAGTGAGAGCTAATGCTGTTTTGCGGATTGGAACCAACAAAAGTTTTGTATGCTCAGCACCACTGGAAATTCTGAAGAGTAGATATGGTCCCAGTTTAGCAAGAAAAATTCAACAGATGTGAGAATATCTGCTTTCTTAAGTATTTTTGCTCAGCCACACACCTCAAAGTGCTTTACGTGTCAGGTAGCATTATCATGTTTTTACAGATGGGAGAACTGATCATTTGCTTGAGTTTAGTTAATGGGCCAATAGCAGGATCAGAAATGGGATGTAGGTCTCCCAGGTCCCACCCAAAGTCCTGTCTATAGATACAACTGACAAGAAAATGCAAGAATCTTTGAACCACAGTGGAATACAAAATGCATGTCCTGGAGGCAATATTGATTTCTGATTTGTCACACCCACCCAGATGATGCTCTTTGAAAACATTACCAAAAAACAGTCTCAGCTGGCTAATATTGTCCAAGTAAACATTAAACATAAGTTACTTTGATTTCATTTTCATTTGTTTCTCCTTCTTCTCTCTCACAGATTATGCTGTCTTTCTCCAGAGGTGAGGTTTGTGTGAATAGACAGACAAGTATATGAACTTAGTTCCTGAGAAATACAGAAAATGTGAACATAGCTGTGACAGAGACCGTGTCCTATAAGGTCATAAATATGCAGCCTTGGGTATTCTGACATATATGCCAACTGCAGGAACTTCTAAACTGCTTCCTTTCTAAATTGATTTCACAGATACACAGAAAGCCATGCTGAGTCCGTTAAAATTCTCCAAACTCTTAAGTTGGATTGAAAATTTAATTACATTTTAAAAGGGAAGCAGATACTCATATTTCACAGAAACTGTAAGCAGACCACATCCAATCCTATGCTTTCCTTCCCATTAGATCAATCTTCCTCTTCAAAGGGTCCCATTTTTTTAATATTTTGTTTAAGAAAAGATATATTTCTAATAAAAATTGCACAGGCACTTGAAAAATAGAAATGAAATATAAATACAAAGAAATGAAAAATCCTTTACAAAATGTAAAGGAATCTAGATCTTCATGTCCTATAAACAAACACCTTTCTGCTTTTATTACTCAAAAGACAAAATTCCACTTAGACAAAAAGTAAAAGCTCAATGTCAAAACATATGCAGAACACTGTACTCTGAAAGAAGAACCCCTACAGTTACTGAATACCAACTTGATATTTTTTGTGGCATAAAGCCAGCATATACTCCTCCGCAGCCTTTTTAAGATTTTTGACCTTAGCTGCTTGGATCAAAAGGTCATTCATTCATAATGGAGCCTGGAATGCATACTGATGCTTTGTAGGCTTTACCTATCAGTTTCAAGAATGATTAAGTCCTCCAATGAAATAAAAATATCCACCGCTGTTTAAAATAATGTGCACACTATATCGTAACAGAATGGAGCCTGAGGTGCTTGAGATAAGTGAAGGGCTGGATGTATGAAGAAACACGATAAAGATAAGAAAGTAGTTTGTAACTATCACAGGAATGAATCAAAGATTAATATGACTCATCAGCTCTACCTCTAAAATAATCCTTGACTGCCACACTGGAGGTCAAAGAAGTGAAGAAGCCAGTTTTCCACACGACTGTGGCTTTTATTTTACGTGAAATGAAAGGTCTTTTAAAAACCCTTTGTTGGCCAAGATGGCACACAGCTGCACAATAAAATACTATATTACAACCTAAGCATCAATGGAACACATGAAATGAGGGCAACTCAAGGTTAAATAGCTATCTAGTATTCTTTGTTGTACACCCGCAGTCTCATAAGCCTCTCTGAGTATTGTGTTTAGTGACAGCCATCTTTTCCTTACCTTAGGCCATGTTTGCATTCTGTGCAGATTTGGAATTCAACACATGTCTTACAGTTTTCACTACATTTTCGGCAAACAATCTTATCTACGAAGAAAAAAAGAAAATAGCCCAGAAAACCCTGGTCAGTTATATTTAATAAAATTATTTGGAGATATTATTACATGTCTTACTGTTTTCTAGCTTGACACCAGGAAGCTAGACTAAAACATCTAAATTCTGTCTATCATTAGATTTTTCCTTCGGACACCAAATCTATTTATAAACACACTGTATCTTCATTAAATCATATATGAAGCCTCTACAGAAATATCATGCTCTGAGGTTGTTCAAAAACTTTTGTAAATGCTTTATATTTAAATTAACTATTTACAATATGGACTTAAACTGCCTTTTCATACAGTGGGTCAGTCAGTAATGACTGCCATATGTTCCAGAAACTATCCTGAAATTTACTTTTTACACCTCACGTGCAAACAGTCTGTCCTATCTTACATGATTTGGTGTTCAAAGAAACACTTCTGATCTTAATGAAATTGAGACATAATTTACCTAACATCTGCCTTTTCATCTCAAGAGCTCCCTGCTTCAAAAGAAATCTCTGAGATGCAGTGCCATGTAACTCTCTGAGGAGAAAAACCTGGTGGTCCCATTTTCATAAATTGTCATTTACACATCTTGGTCGGGTAGAAGGGAAATCCCTTCACTGTAGTTCTCATACAGTGGCAAATGGAAAAATTAGAGTAGTACCTGCTTTTACTAATCCTCAAAAATGAACAGACAGCTTCATGGCACAGAGAGCAAAAGGTTAGGTATCTACGTAGGTCACTCCAAAAGTAATGCCTCCTATTTATTTCCATGGAAACTACAACAGATACAAAGAGCAAATAAAACTATTTGATAGAGCAAATTCTCAGCTACAAAACACTATTTTTCAACACAGTCACCACCATTAGCTGATTCACACAGATGAGCTGGTCAAGATGCTTTTCATTACATGGCGTGACAGCTGTGCTTGGCCATCCAGAACATGGCTTGTCTTTCACATTGCTGTTGCCACTGCTGAAATGCACCACCCACTGCCTCACTGTGCTTACATCCACTGTTTGGTTTCCATAAATGTTCAGCAAGCATTGATGAATGTCAATTGGTGCAACTTTTTCTGCATGGAGGAATTCAATTCCACTCCTTTGCTTCACTCGCACTTCCATGTCAGATGCCATTTTGTCTGACTGCCCCTCTGTTGGATCTGTCATACAGCAACATAATGTAACGGAATATTGATGGGAATGTTCAGCCTCCTCTGTCCTACCAGCATCTTCTGCCTCTGACATTGTGGGTCAGCATAATAGAAAAGGAGGCATTACTTTCGGAGCAACCATCGCTTGTAGCTTGTAGTTGAATCAAGCTCTTTGAGCACATGTTTATATTTTAAGCATGTGTCTAAAGCTAACTGAAGTCCATGTAGTTTAAGCACATGTTTGAATATATGTCCATCTTTCCTACCCAAAGTTGGAAATAAAGTGTGTCAACCTCAGGACGAAATGGAAGCCCTGTGGCATAGAATTACTGCTCTTGAGTCATCACATCATTGCAGGTCAGAAACTCGCCTGAAACATTAATTGCAACCACATTTTCCATATGAGGAGCCTCATTTTCTCAGAGGTCCAGTTCAACAACCATTGTCAACTTCTCAGCTGCCTATTCTATGTGGTCCCACAGCATTCCCACAGCATGGGAGAATGGGGAACTGGAATGCTTCATGTTCACAATCTGGATGCCGCCTTTCCCTTTTGGAGCAGTAATAACCTGCTCTGTCCTGCAGCTGACTTTACTCTTGGACTGCCTTCATTCTGCTGGTTACTCCCAGTCACGAGCAGAAATGAAATCCTGCATCTAAGCATGATTTTTAAAATGAAGGAACATTCTGCCATTCTGAGGAGATTCTTGATCACACTTAGCAGCAGTGTAATAGGAGGAGTAGGATAAGAGATAGATGCATTCAACATACTTTTCCTGCTTATCAGTAATCCATCAGCCTCCCCAGATCAAATTCTATAGCCCACAATAAAGAAACAGTAAGTAATACTAACTCTTATCCAGGTAAAACCCATCGGGGCAGGTGGTAATACAGCTATTGGTTACTTCATTCAGGTAGTAGCCAGATTTACAGGTCATGCACTGGTCACTATGGCCTCCAACACAGGTTTCACAATTGGGTGAGCATTTTTTACAGCGTTTCTTGTCTGCATTGTAGTGACCAGGTGGGCAGGTCGAAACACAGATCCTGCAGACAGCAGGGAAGAGAAGGCAGAGTCGTTAATGAAATAACCTGCCACCACATTCCTGGACCATGACTGCAAAGCAGAAGTATTTCTCAGCATTGCTGCTTCTGTAATGATCACGTGTTTTCCAACGATCATGTAACCCTCTAAAGCATTGCATCAGGCTGCTTCTGCATTTTTTTTCCTACAGCATATGCTATCTCACTGGCAAACACCTTGACAGACAGTCATACCGTACCATTTATGACCATCTATATCTTATTCAAACAGTCACTGAAGTTGTAGTTGCTATCACAGTTATACACATATAACCTCTTACAAAAAATGAGGAAATAATCAGGGAAATGTGTTTGAGTGCTGTACTTGAAATTCTTATTAGTTAATTCTTTTTTGTTAACTCCTAAGAAAATTTGTCAAATTCAGAGGAAAATAAATTATCCACGAATGCAGCAAAGAGAAGAGGAAAGGAAGCTAAGATATGTACTAAGGAATTTATGAAGAAAAGTTTTTTTAAATTTTGGTCTTACCGTGTGTTGTTCTTGGATTTGTAGTAGTAGTGAAGACAGTCAGTACAATGATCTGGTCCTGGCCCATCACACCCTACTTTGCTGCATTCAGCATTGCATGGACCTGTAATAAAAGCAAAACACAGGAAAAGAATTGAATCTCCTCCTTTAGTACTTAGCACCCCTTAAAACATACTATTTTAGTGCAGAATACAATTACTGTGTTTTTGTGTATTTGATTTAAAGTCCAAATTGTAATTTGACCACACTGAAAGGAGAATTTTTTTAATATTTGAAGATCTTTGCAGATACTCGCCTCAGTATTTGTTCACACTGATACATAATTTTTAGCACCTGTGGCATCCTCTGAACAATCTATCAGATTGATCTCTTCTCTGATGACTAACAATTAATCTAAATTTTATCTAGAAATGTGAAAAGGTTTGTGAAATTCATAATGAGGAATAATTAGCAACACTGTTTATCACAAGCAGGTCAACATAATCAGCAGCTATTCTGATTAACAAATGGGCAAGTGGTCCAAGTGGCTACCACAGCAGAAGTGAACCAGCCCCCAGTGTCCAGACTTACCTCCCTCTGTGCAGCTACATGCTGCAAAAGCCTCAACTAACTTTTCATAGAATCACAGAATCATAGAATGGCCTGGGTTGAAAAGAACCTCAAAGATCATCTAGTTTCAACCCCCCTGCTATGTGCAGGGTTGCCAACCACTAGACCAGGCTGCCCAGAGCCACATCCAGCCTTTTGCTTATTGGCAAGTCCTTCATCTCATCCGCAGTCATGTTTACACTTTCCAAATAGTTCCAAGCAGCTAGGGGACGAGAGAACCATCATATCCTGCCTTCAAGTAGGGGACAACGATGTGTAAACTCACAACTACATCAGGATCATTGCTCCCTGGTGAATGCAAATTTCCAAGCTTTCCAGCCACCTTAACATGGCCCTTAATGTCAAGTAAACTTGAACAAAAGTGAGTTCACTTCATACAACAAACGGTTAAGAAGTTAGTGACCTTTATAGCAGAGACAGTAGTGTTTTGTCATCTATCAAAACAAGGAGTTGAGCAGTTCTGAAGCAAAAAAAGGGACTGTGTGTCTGACATGCCGTGACAGGAGACTGCAATAACAGAAACTTCTACATTGAACACTGCCATGCTGTTAGCTTGCAGGAAGTATACTTAAGATTCATCAGCACTAATCATCTAGGTAATGCTATTAACATTGTTGGAATATGTGTAGGAAAACTGCCAGCCTGACTTATTCTGCAGCACCAAAAATCTAACTTTTTCAAAACTTAATGAAAATACTGAAAAACTTCTATGGGGATAAACAAAAAACAACACATGTAGATATAGAAGATAATATTCTTCATATATACATTTGTGCATACCTATATATAAATCTTTATGAAAAGTAGTGCATTCTACATAGGATGTTAACTGTAGCTTAAAAATACAAAACTGTCTAAAAACCTATAAAAATGCAATGCGTATATATAGAACTTTAAATTATGAAACAAATCATCCTGAACTCCCACTACTTCCATACCCTGAGAATATCCTTACAAAACTGTTTTTGCAAAGTCATTCTGTCAGCACTGTGATCTAGCTTCAGTGTATTAATTTTTCCCTTTACAAATATCATAAATTCTGCATAATTATTATCAGTTTTGCCACTGCACTTCTAACTAATCAGATGAAATATAAACACAACCTTACTGTTCTAGTTAGAGAAAATTCATGAAAGGCTCCATTTATTGAATACATTTCTGTTTGGCTATTTTTATTTTTGTTTCTGGAAACTTTCACTATCACCTATTTTTTCCCAGATACTGAAGGCCACAGATCCTACAATGGCACCAGAATCCTAGTCTTGAACTAATGCAAAAGAGACACAAAACATGGAAAAGAGCAGATACTAAGTAAGCAAGCCTGGAGTCTTAACAATGTGTGACCATATGTTGACAATACAAAGTCCAACATTTTATATATGCAGAGTCTCAGGGCAGTAAATGCACAGAGTAAATTAATGTACGCACCTGAATAATCATCTGTTGCATAATCTTCTGTAGGATCTTCAACTGGACTGGAGCGTACTCTTTCCACTTTTGGAAAATCATTTCTCGGTGAGTATGGCTGGATGGATGTTCCATACAGTACTAAGGACCACTCTTTCAATTTGCCTAAAAGTATTAAAAGTCTAGTTTTATAAATCATTTCATATTATATCTTACAAAATATATCACCTGTGAACAGAAACTCTGAGTAGGCATGGAAGACTTTGCTTAGTTTAATATTGACAGTGCAAACTGTGCTTCACTGTAAACTGAGAAAGCATACTTTCTTCAACCAGATTTTACACAGTATTTTTTGCAGTCCCCTCTCTTGTAAATCTTATAAAAGTTTGCAAGGGTGAACTCAACATAAGCCATAAACAAAAACCTTAGGCCATATAGTTATTTACTTATTCATCAAGATATTCATCAAGGAGCTTTTGCTACAGATTTCACTTTTCCTCAGAACATGAATTGTCCAGTTACAATTATATTTCTTAGCTAACTAGCTGTATTCAGAATTCTGACTTAAGAACAGCGTTATATTTTGTCTATTATTACTCATGAGTACTTTTCATTGCTTTATGGGATACGTTTCAATGAAGAGGAAACAAACTCTTTTAAAATCTCTATAGTAGAACATCAATGCCCCTTCCCAAACAAGCACAATTTCTTATTTCTTTGGCCTAGTTAATTTGCAGATACGTCACTTCAATGTCTGACTTTGTCACCAATATTTTATCCTCTCAGTATTTGAGTGAAGGAAGAAAACACATGTTTTCCTGTCTGAAGTATTAAAGTACTTCCATGTAAGTTATGTTGTTTTTTTTTTTTTTTTTCCTGTGGAAGAATATAGATAAATGTATATCAAGTCATCAGTCCAAACTGTCAAGATGCAAAGTGTAAATATTCAGACTTCACCTCCCTGTCTACACTCCCCAGTATATTAATTCCATGAAAAGAGCAAAGGACTCAGGTCTGAAATCATACTTGAATACTACAGTGTTGAAGCAGCTGGCTGTAAATGTACAGTTCTCATCAAAAGACTCAAGAGAAAAGGGGAGCAGGGAGCATTTTTTTCTGAATTTGAAATAATCTATTTTTGGACGCTGCCATGAGGCCTCCCCTCAGCCTGCTTTTCTCTCAGCTGAACAAACCAAGAGACCTCAGCTGCTCATCACACATACTGCTCTCCAGACCATTCACCATCTTTTCAGCCCTCTTTTGGATGCTCTCTAATGGTTTTATGTTCTTCTTACATTGTGGCACCCAGTGCTGCACCCAGTGCAGGAGGTGAGGCCACACAGCACAGAGCAGAGCAGACAGTCCCTCCCCTTCCCTGCTGGCAGTGCTGGGCCTGGTGCACCCCAGGTACAGTTGGCCCTTTGGGCTGCCAGGGCACAGTGCTGGCTCATGTTCAATTTGCCGTCAGCCAGAGATCCCAGATCCTTTTCCACAGGGCTGTTCTCCAGCCTCTCTTCCCCTACTCTGTACATATATCCAGAACTGACATGTTCCAGGCGTGGAATCTGGCACCTGCTCTTGCTAAACCTCATCTGGTGGGTGACTGTCCAGCTCTCTAATTCATCAAGATCTCGCTACACTAAGGAATCGCCTTTTGCCAAAGAATGGTCACTATCTGACAGATAATAACACGGTTCTCTTAAATGATTTGTCTTGGAGTGAATATAGCTTCACCATGTATGTTCTATGTCCTTTCTGCATTTTAACTGACTTTCACAGCATATAGATTATAATATATTGGATGCAGCTGAAAACTGTTTGTGCTGCTTTGTTACTCTGAACTTTTCCTCCTTGCCATTATTGCGCTCCAATGATCAGTAAAGTTTCAAAGTGATGATTTTATATATCTTCCAGAACACTGGTAAAAGTACTGAATACTACAAAAAAATATTTGCCAGGACCCACTAAAAATAACCACAGGCACTGATGCTTCTTGGGCACAGAGTATTGTTGTGTCTGGACTTATTGGAAAGGCTTGTGCTAACGTACTGGCAGGAAGGTTTGGAGCTTTGACCTTATACCTAATGCAAAAGAGCAGCAAGAGGAATAATGTAGGGTCTGTCAAGACATTAGCTGCCTTTTAAGAATGGTTCAGTAAATAAAGAGGGAAAAAATTCGTGTGACTTGCCAGCAAATAAATGAACCCAGCCTCAAGGTAGGTTTAATTTGCACAATGAAAACATTTCAATAAATAATTATATATCCATACACACTCTTTAATAATGAATAGACAAAGTGTGTACATTTATGCTAAAATCTTTCTTTCCCCATTTTTGGCTGCTTCCATCATTTTGTTTGGCTAGAATAATCCCTTACCCTGCTTGTATTTAGTACGTAACAGAGGTCCCACATTGTATGTGCAAAAAAAAGGGTATATCACAGTGTTGCACAGCAAGTATAAGTGCACTTCCATAAACTCTACAGAATTAAATGCAGAAATCACATGCACTACTTTATGAACTGGACCCTGCCTTTCTTTACAGGCAACAGATGTGGCACTGCCTTGCCAGTGCAGGGATATGACGACATGTTGGGTCTTTGTACTCAGTTTGATTACAGGAAAACTTCAGCTCTTAATTATAAGACCTTTTGATAGCTAAACAAACACATGCACACAAAAAAACAAGAAACAGGCATGATGGCGATATCAATCTGATAAAATGCAGGCTACACAAGCACCATAAATTGCATGGAAGTACCTTCTGTTCACATCCTGTTCAGTGTATAGACTAACTCTAACATGTCTAAACAGCTGAGTTTATCCACTATGAATATATGGCATGCACTTTCACAGCTTTCTGAAGTGTTACTGGACAAATTTCATCAAGAGGCAAGAATAAGTCTAGGAAGCTGAGGGACATAATACTGAAGAGTATTCAAAGAACCAGGATCCAAACTCATAACCAGAATACAACTTGTGAAATCCAAATGCATGTAAACATCTACCTGGTCCAAAGAAGTGATTAACATTGCGGTAAAAAGAAACTAAAGAATAAATTCTCCTGCATGATTCCCTTGAGCAGACGAGCTTTCTTCCTAAGCTTGGCTGGGAAGGTTTACTTTCTCCACATCCCCTGGCCTTACTGTCCCTTTTCTTCTGGAGGCTGAAGCAAAAAATGATCAGCCCCATATGATTAGCCACTATAGAACTGAGAAGATTATAAATAAAGTATATAACTCAATAAATCATTAAGACCTATACAACGAATCATATAAAAGAGGAGCATGCAGGAATAGGCTTTAAAGTGTAAAGCTGGAAATGTATGTGGTCTCTATAGACTGTTTTGGTGACAGGGCTACGAAAGATGCCTGGCAGATAGCCCAGATGAACAGTTTGCAAAATGGCTCTGTTCTAGGTTTCAGTATACAGAGCATGCCAGGGCACAGAAAAGAGAGCAATAGCTGAAGTGTGTTGTTCTTTGGCTCTCCTTTATGCCTGCTGGATGAGCCACTGGTTCTGCAGTAAGCACAAAGGTCTACCCTAACTTGTCCTTTAGGCTGCAGAGGTTCCTGGCTGCTTCAGGATTACTAAGTGCAAGACAGAGTTGAAAATCATTGATTTTTGTCTGTTTTCAGTAAATTATGACAATCAAATTGTGTAGTTGCTGTTTCTTCTATCAAATTCAAAAGCACTGAAAATTATCTGGCTGTACAAAAAAATATCGGTATAGTTTTGTTCTGTGTAGTCTATGACTACTTTGCCAAGTATCTTTTATGAGTATCCCTTTCAGTGCACTGGAAACTTTGCATTTCCTTGTGCGACATTAGTCATTAGTTAATGCCACTTAACTAAGAATCTTTCACCAATCTAAAGCCATGGTGAGTGGTGCAGATAAAATGAAGCTAATATTGCAGAACTGACAATGTTGTTATTTCCTTTCAGAGCTCTGGAGGATGATAATCAGGATTTTTACAACTCTGTGCTTGCAGTTAACCACTTTAATATATAATAGACATTTAGACAATACTAGCCACCTTGGAGTTCTCATGAACTTTAACAAGAAGTTGTTTGCTGCTGAACAATCTTGAAAATAACACTGATTATCATAGAATCATAGAATCATAGAATCATAGAATGGCTTGGGTTGAAAAGGACCTCAAAGATCATGGAGTCTCAACCCCCCTGCCAAGTGCAGGGTCGCCAACCACTAGACCAGGCTGCCCAGAGCCATGTCCAGTCTGGCCTTGAATGCCTCCAGGGACGGGGCATCCACAACCTCCCTGGGCAACCTGTTCCAGTGCGCCACCACCCTCTGTGTGAAAAACTTCCTCCTAATATCCAACCTAAATCTCCCCTGTCTCAGCTTAAAACCATTCCCCCTTGTCCTATCGCTATCCACCCTCACAAACAATCGATCCCCCCTTCTGTTTATACGCTCCCTTCAAGGATTGGAAGGCCACAATGAGGTCTCCCCGGAGCCTTCTCTTCTCCAAACCAAACAAGCCCAGTTCCCTGGAGTTGGTCTTCGGTATGGACTGCTGCACACTGTATTACCAGGTTTTATAAAAATGAGTTATGATTGCTAGGTTAGCATGCTAAAAAAAATCAGGATATGCAGACAACTGAGAAAAGTAACAAGAGAACTTGATTTGGTGGCCAGACAGGCAAAAAGACTTTTTAAAAAGCAGAGAGATTGCCTCTCATCTCTGCCCATCTGCTGCATTAAACAAGCACAATTCAGCTAATGAAGAGCAGAGCTAAAGAACTAAAATTCTCATTCAGTTCCATCTGTTTCAACTGCAGTTGTGTGAAGCTGATCTATGTTTTAGATTCTTTTAGATAGAAAATCAGCACTTGCATTTTGTCATAATATTGAAATGAGAAGGTTTAATTTTGTACAAAGAAAACTGTAAAAACCCAGCTGAGTTTGGCCTATTATCCACTTGGAATAGGAAGGAGACTGGACAAAACCATGTTCTCACATTAGAATTCCTCCTGTGCCCTAGCTTTTTCCAAGTCACAGTGGAAATAGTCCTACTGAGTCTGCAAGCTGCAAGAGAGTCCGGATGAGCTGCCCTGCCGGCACGGCTGTCTCCTCTGAGAGAGGCATGTTTACCTTGAACAGGTGAACTGCACATAGCCTTCTGACCAATGTGAATAATTAAAAAAAAATGAAAGAAAATGTATTCCATCTCCCTGTCTGGTTGCAGAAATATTAATGGACATTTCTTGGACAAAGTTGAATTGACACAATTAATATTATTTATTCTTCCATATTTTAAAACATGGAGATTTTAAGAATTTCATGTTTTAGTAATCGTTTCTTTATGTATATAGACAAAGATATATTTTTATGGCTTCAAGTTAGCATCTATGTCTTAAAATGTAGAACACATTTTTAGCAAATAAAAAAAAATCCTGTCTGCTTTTTGAGTTTACATAGCTGAAATGTAAAGTATCTTGTAGCTCACTGAATTACAAATTAAGTCTACTGCTAATGTCATTGTTGTCCTAAATATGTTATTTATTTCATAGCAGAATTCTTATAATTAATTTTTAGGTATCATCAGAAAGCAGCAATGAACTAGATTTGTCAGTTCCAAAGTAATATGATTATATTCTGACTTGCTGTCCAATCAGAGTAGATGTTACTTTAGAGTAAGGGACAAATAAATTCCAATATATCAGTTGTATGTATCTCTCTTACACATGTTTTAATCACATCTTTACTTGTTTAATTGATATTTCCCCTTTGCCTGTTTTTATAAAAGGCTTTCTACTTACTTTGATGTGAGGCTCTGAAGGAAAGACTATGATCAATATACATGCAAAAATAGTGCTACTTTTGTCTGCATACAACGTACGTATTTCAGAATGGTTTTTAAGGTTGAAATTTCCTGAAAGCCCAAGGAGAACTATATATTCATCTTTCAAAACCAGCAAACAGAAGTAAGCATTTACTCCTGTGAGTCTCTTTGAAAACTCTTACCTCAATCTCCATGCCTTTAAAAGTACTTATACTGAAGTTAGTGAATGAAATTGAACAGCACAGTGGGAATTAAAAGCAGAAGAAGAATGTTTGTAGCCTCAAAAATTCTTTCTAGGAGTGTAGTTTGTAAGCAGACAAATGTGAGGTCTCAGCATTTTACCTACACCCTGGATCATGCTGCAACCTACCAACCAGTGTAGCAAGCCATGTATTTCTTTCTCCTATATAGTGAGATTTTCCATTTATATAAGCAATGATAAATTGCTCTTTTTCTTATGGGTAGGGTAAAAAATACAAAGCAAAGAAAAACAACATGGAAATAAATCCTTGGATTCTGTCTCAGCTATGAGAGAAACTAGAAATTTCACTCTGGACTGTTCTAGCTTCTGTGGAAGAACTGTCTGAAAATACTGTAATCGACTACCAGGAAAACAAATGCCTGTATTGGAAATACTGTAACTTCTTTCAAATGCAGCACTTGCAGATTTCATCCAGTTTTTTTTTTTTCCTTGAAAACTGAATCTAGTAAAATTAGGTTTTCATTAAAATACTGACTCTGTTAACTTATCAGAAGATACAGTAGTCCTATCTGGTATGATCTAACTCTAAATGGTCAAAGACCATTTTTATACTTTGAGGCAACTGAAGGCAAAAGAGAGGCCATTTACCCTTTAGGAGGTGAAATTCTCTTTGGAAACCAGAAGAAAGTTCAGCATAAGAGACAACCATATCTTAAATAGTAAATAACAGTAACATAAAAATGAAGAGTACACTGATAAGTGAAATTAAGGATAATGCTATTTATCAAGCAGAAGAGGCAGGAAACCGTCAAGGTTGAGCTGTTGGTTAAACTGAGGGATAAGAAGGAAACGCACAGGCAATGAAAGCAGGGATGTGTGTCCTGGGAAGAATACAGGCATGCCATCTGGACATGCAGAGATTGGATTAGGAACTTGATGGAGGATGTAAAAAACAACAAGAAGCAATTGTACAAATACATTGGTCAGAAGAGACAAGCCAAAGTGAGTGCACTTCCTCTGAAAAATGTGAAGGGAAAAGTGGCAAAAATGAACACCAAAAAGGCTGAGGTACTCAACAAGTTCTTCGCCTCAGTCCTCACTGGCTGTCAGACATCTCTCATGTCCCTGAAGATCTAGGCGAGGTTTGGGGGAACAAAATCCCTCCTAGTGTAAGAGAAGAGGAACCTGCTGAAACTGAACATATACAAGACTATGGGTCCAGAGGACATACATCCCAGGGTCCTGAAGGAACTGGCTGATGTTGTTGTCAAGCTTCTCTCTGTTGTATTCAAAAAGTTCCCAGTGACTGGAAAAAGGGAAACCACTCTATTTTTTAAGAAAGGGAGAAAGGAAGATCAGGGAAGCTACAGGCCAGTGAGCCTCACATCTGTGCCTATGAGATCACAGAACAGTTCCTTTTGGAAGCTGGGTTCAGATGCACGCAAGATGAGGAGGTGATATGTGACAACAAGTGTGGCTTCACCAAGGGCAGATCATGCCTGACCAATCTGGTGGCCTTCTATGATGGAGCGATGGCTTCAGTGGACAAAAGAACAGCGACTGATGTCATCTGCCTGGATTTCTGCAAGGCCTTTGGTATGGTCCCATATCACATTCTTATCTCTAAATTGAAAAAATACGGTTTTGAAGTGCAGATTATTCAGGTGATAAGGAATTGGTTGGAATGTCACAACCAAGGGGCTATGGTTGATGGTTTTATGCCCAGGTGGAGGCCAGTTATAAGTGGTATACTTCAGGGAGAAGAACTCACTGAGAGCAGCACTGTGAAGAAGAATTTAGGGGTTCTGGTGGATGAAAAGCTTGATGTGAACCAACAGTGTGAACTTGCAGCCCAGAAGGCCAAATGTAACCTGGGCTGCCTCATAAAGGAGAGTGGTCAGCCAGGAAAGGGAGGTGATTGGCCTCCTCTTCTCTGCCTTTCTGAAGCCCCTGAAGTACTGTGTTCAGATGGAGGGTCTCCATGTCCAAGAAATATGTGGAGCTGTTAGAGCCTGTCCAGAAGAGGCCACAAAGATGATCAGAAGGCTGGAGCATCTCTCCTGTGAAAAAAGACTGAGGGAGCTCAGCTTGTTCACCCTCAAGAAGAGAAGGCTCTGAGGAGACCTCACTGTGTCTTTCCAGTATTTGAGGGATTTGAGGGGAGCTTACAAGCAGGAAGGAGACTGACTTTTTACATACTCTTGTAGTGATAGGTCAAGAGGGAATGGCTTTGAACTAAAAGAAGGGAGATTTAGATTAGATATTAGGAGGAAATCTTTTTCTAAGAGGGTGGTGAGGCACTGGCACATGCTACTCAGAGAAGCTGTGGATACTCCATCCCTGGAGGCATTCAAAGACAGGTTGGATGAGGCCCTGGGCAGCCTGATCTACAGAATAATTGAATCAGAGAATCACCAAGGCTGGAAAAGACCTCCAAGATTATCCAGTCCCACCATCCTACCATCCACCTACAAGCAATATTTCCCTACTAAACCACGTCCCTTAGTACATCTAGACATTTCTTGGGCACCTCCAGGGTCAGTGACTCAACTACCTGCCTGGGCAACTTGTTCCAGCACCTAACCACTATTTTGGAGAAGAAATTTTTTCCTAAAATCCACCCTCAATCTCCTCTGGCACAACTTGAGGACATTCCCTCTAGTCCTACTGCCTTTCTGTCATCCACCAGGCAAGTAACTCAATCATAGGAGATCAGGTTGGTCAATCAGGACCTGCCTTTTGTGAACCCATGCTGGCTGAGGCTGATCCCCCAGTTGTCCCACACATGCCATGTGATCTCACTCAAGATTATCTGTTCCATAACCTTTCCTGGCACCAAGGTCATACTGATGGATCTGTAGTTCCCTGGATTGTCCTTAAAACCCTTCCTGTACATGGGAGTCACACTGGCAAGCCTCCAATCCTCTGGGACCTCTCCAGCAATCACCTTCACCAGCTCCTTCAGCACCCTCAGGTGGATTCCATCTGGCCCAATGGACTTGTGACAGTCTAGGTAAAGTAACAGGTCTCTGTTTCTACCTGCATCATGGCGGGTTTATTCTGCTTCTCATCTGAGACTTCCAGGACAGAGGATTGAGTGCCCTGAGGATAACTGGCCTGACTTTTAAAGACAGATGCAAAGAGGGCATTGAGAACCTCAGCCCTTTCCTTATCCTTAGTAAATTTGTAGACACATTTTTTGTTCCCTTTTACTCCAGTGGCCAAGCTGAATTCAAATTGGGATTTTGCCTTTCTAGTTTTTCCCCCACATATCCTAACAACTTCTTTGTACTCTTCCCGAGTTGCCCGTCCCTTCTTCCACAGGAGGCAAATTTTCTTTTTCTCCTGGAGCCTCAGGAAAAGCTGGTCATCTTCTCCCCTGGCTCATCTTACGACACAGGCGGACAGCCTGCTCTGATGCCTTTAAGACTTCTTTCTTGAGGAGCGACCAGCCTTCCTGGACCCCTTTACCCTTTCAGACTGAATCCCAAGGGGCCCTCCCTACCAGGGTCCTGAACAGTTCAAAGTCCACCCTCCTGAAGTCCATCTAGTGGTTGGCAACCGTTCCCATGGCAGGAAGTTGGAATTGGATATCTTTAAGATCCCTCCCAGCACAAGCCATTCTATGAGTCTACGATTCTCTTCATAGTTCTGCCTTCACACTCATTTTCACACTGTCAGACATTGTAGGTGTATATAAATGGTGGAAAACAGTCAAGGCAGTATTAGCAACTGCAAGCACCCTTCTAAATTCACTGAGCCCAAATAAAGGTCAGAGTCATACCTGGAGTCTTGAAATTTCTCAGCTGAGATGGAGTGTCACAGATTTCCAAGATCCAGTCACCTGCTGCTTTTTCACTCCAACAGTGAGTAGTCATAAACTCCCAGTTTTTGAATCCTTCCATGGAATGATCAAATAGCCTAAAATAAATTATGACATTATATTAAGTGAACCATACTATTTGAGGAGCTAAGCCTCCAAGTATGCAAATTACTGAATGATATGCTAATAAACCAGCTCATTCATCTGTGCCTTTATGTAATGTTACTCAAGATGGTCTTCCCACATATCTTTGAAGTACGTTCAAGAGTTTCCTTACTTTTTCGGTGGAGGAGGTTCTTTGCATGTCATCATTTGTCATGATGTGAAAGAATGCAAAGAGATTTCACTACAAAAAAAATCATTACTTTGGTTTAATAGGATCCATATCTCTTGGGAAAAGGGCATAAAATACAGCATAAACACTGCTTTAACAGCATGAGGTAAATACAAATTTGTACATTGGAAAATTTCTGTAACATTTACTTTTCAATTTGGATCGGAATACTAAAAAAGGAATTAAAAACAATAAAAATGATTGAGTGAACAATACAATATTATGGATCAACAGATGTGACTCCTTATAGGAAATCAAATGTAATAGAGACATTGGTCTCCAACCTTAAATGATCAAATTATCACTCCATTCAAATACTTGACAGGATATATGAGGGCTGCTCTGAAAGTAATACCTCCTGTTTTATTATGTTGACCCACAACATCAGAGGCAGATGTCGGTGGTACCACAGCAGAGGTTGAACCTTCCTAACAATATCCCTTACAGAAGGGGAGACAGATGGCAGCAGAGGGACAGCCTGACAGAATTGTGTCTGACATGGAAGTGCGTATGAAGCAAAGTTGTAATACTGCATTTCTCCATGTGGAAAAGATTGCATCCACTGACATTCATCAACACTTGTTGAACGTTTATGGAGACCAAACAGTGGATGTCAGTAAAGTGAAGAAGTGGGTGGTGCATTTCAGCAGTGGTGACAACGACAGCAGGTCACCTTCACTGGTGCAGATTTTTACAAGAGCAACATGCAGGCTCTTGTTCATCGCTTGCAAAAATGCATAGCTAATGGTAGTGGCTATGCTGAAAAAATAGTGTTCTGTAGTGAGAATTTCCTCTATCAAACATTATTATTGTTCTCTTTGTATCCGTTATAGTTTCCATGGAAATAAATTGGAGGCATTACTTTTGGAATGACTTAAGTAGTTTGGGTAAAACTGAGAGACTAATGTCATGAGATGGTTTCTTCTGACTAACAACATTACTATAATTACTGAGATCTTGGGTGAAGAGGTTGATGCTCAGGCCTGGATTATAACAGTTTCTTGTACAGTGGCCCATTTCAGAAGCTGCAAAGTGATGCTAATCTGATTAGGAAAGGAGAAAGAGGATTGGCCAGATTTTATTACCTAAAACTGGAATTTATTAATAAAGGTTTGGAAAGACACAAGACAATTTGGACTTCTATTCAGTGCTCACAGTGTTTTTCCTGGTATTCCAAAGATATGCATGGAAGGTAAGATCATATCACAGCTCACCACTGAAAGAAATAAATATACATATATGTGCGTATACATATTGTGTATATATATTTATGTATATGTATTTTTCACTATTTTACCTTGGTTCTTACATGTGGAAGTCTTACTGGTCACAGCAATGTTTAAATATTTCTGATAAAAAAAGATCTCTATGGTAGAAAATCCAACCAATTTAAAACCTCCTTTCAACAGAATACAGAAAAATCTAGAATCACAGAATCACCAAGGTTGGGAAAGACCTCCAAGATCATTTAGTCCAGTCATCCACCTACCACCAATATTTCCCAACTAAATAGAAAAAATGTGAAAGTGTACAAAAGTACTACAGTATTTTATAATAACTTGATTCGTTATTGTTCATTTCTAAGAACTGAGACTTTAGTCTCAGAAGACTGTGAAGTTGAACAGGCAAACACTGGGAAAGGAAAATAGTTTAACAGCACTGTATACGGCAAATTCTTGTAAAAACACTTGAACTGGATGTCAATAAAATGCCATATCTCTTGCTGAAAATTCTGGTCAATCAAAAGCATGGGGCCAGATTTGGTGCGAGTCTGCATATCCACTCCTCACTTCAACAGGCCTTGTACAGAACTGTATGCATGGAGCATCTTATATACACTCAGTACACAGCTGATTTTCACTCGCACATGTGCAACCCTTTTCCAGTTTGAATGAATGCCTGCAACAGTACTCCTTAAATTGAAACAGAGATATATCCATAAAACTAGACTTCATTTTCACTGATAAATGGTTGAGATTTTCTTCTCACACAGTCCAGTATAAACATATACAAATATATATATATATACATTCTACCATCAGAATTAGCCTGTTCCATGTCACCGTTAATTCAGTTGTTTGAATATAGTGAATTTCACAAACATATGGCACACATCATTTACTGAAAAGGTAGAAATTATTATCCAGTCATTACCCAGTGTTTGCATGTGGGTATGTTTAATTTAAATCATTATGCAGGTTATTTCCAGCAGTTAGTCAAATGGTGTTTTGCTGACAGCTAATATACTAATTTCTGAACATGCCAGCAATCAGTCAAGGAAGCAATATTCCTCCTTGACAGTTCAACAACTAAATTACATAGTATTATATAAGTATTGTGCAATTATATTGTGGACGCTATGAGGGCTGCTCTGAAAGTAATGCCTCCTATTTTATTATATTTACCCACAACACCAGAGGCAGATGTTGGTGGTATGGCAGTAGAGGATGAATTCCTCTATGCAGAAGAAATGGCACTCATTGACATTCATTGGCACTTGCTGAACATTTATGGAGACCAAACAGTGGATGTGAGCACAGTGAGGCAGTGAGTGGTGTGTTTCAGCAGTAGCTTATGACATAAGGTTTAAAATGTCATCTTTTAATGTATGAGTTTTGCTTATGCAAATGAATCTGCAAATGAGTTAAAAAGCTAGAGACAGAAAAAAACCCAGTTAAAAATAGTTGAAAGATACGGAGTCTAAGGCTATCTGCATGTTGTATCAACTCAGTGGTCCAAGTATTTTTGTGTTGCTCTGCAACACAACTGTACTCTCAAGACATACTGCTAAATTTCCCCTTCAGTGATGTTAATGAAAAGATGAAATTACTGAAACAGTTCAGGTGTATTTTTCCCTATTCAGAAAGCACATGTATGAAATAACTTATTTTAAGGAGTCTGAAGTCTGGAGCCAGTCCAGATTGTTAACTGATGTTGTTATTTGTCAGACTGATGTCAAGTCAAAACTCATAGCAAGGAAACACACATAGCTTGTCATGAACAAGTAAATTATTAACATGTGGTCTGATTAATTATTATTTTAGTTAACAAGATACTTAGAATAATCCAATAACTGCAACACCTACACTCATGGATGTAACACACTTTTAAGTACCAAAGTGAGTGACAGCATTTGATTCTTTATAACTTATTTGTTGACATAATTACAACAGAACAACAGAACTGTTGTGCGCTGGTGACCTCTCTTGGTAAAGCAATTCAAGTTAGAGTTGATGAGCTTTCATAACCATCTATATTCGGATAAATTAATTTTGGGCTGCTGATATGGTGAACAGCATTGTATTTAAAGGTAATGACTTATTTTCTATAAGAAATAATCTAACATACTCTTTACACACCATATGTAGGTCTGTATGTGAACATGAAGTTTACAGAATGGAGAGTAAATTACTTGTTTCCTTAAAAGTAAATGAAAGAGTCTTGGCTTCTTCCACTGCCATCCACTCAGCACAGAAATTACACTATCTTTCTACTTAAGAAATAACTTCAAACAGAAATATTCATTTGTAAGCAAATTTTTACATAATAAGTGACAATTAGCCACTTTTAGGAGATTCCACAATTAGGAACACGATAGTCTCTCAGTTAAACCTACAAGAGTTAAAAAAAAGTTTCAATTATCATCAGAGAATTTCCAAGATACAAAATGCACTAAAAGTAGATTTTGTTCTAATTAGTGAAGCAAATTGGTTTTGTGTGGGAAAATGCAGTTAGGGAGGGGAATTTATTTGGTAATACCACAATCCCTCATCACAAACAGTAAAAAGTAAATGCATAAAAGGGTCTGTTTTTATTATCCGGGCCTTTTTCTAATCCCAGAAAGTGCAGCTGCATCTGATTGATCTGACTGACAGCCATTCTATGCATATTCGATTGATGACATCAAGAGCCAGGAAACACACCCTCCACAGGCTGGTGACCGGGGCTGCAAGCAGTGGAGCAGCTGGCAAAATAAGGCTATTTTCTCCTCTGTTACAGCAGTCTGTGTTTATGATGGGCTCCAGCCTACTAAATTGGCAGCCTGACAGGCAAGCTGTCCTTGCCTACTGGTCTAATTGGCCACAAGACTTAAAGTGAACTTATATCTTGAAAAGAGCACAGAGCTGTATAACTTCAGATGCTTTGGTTAAACGTTCTCCTGGAAGTGCCTCTTCTACACTGGGTTCAACCACCTGTCCCCAAGGAGTTCTAACCCCTAAGGAGCTGCAGACAGCCCAAACTGACTTAATCAGATTAACTCTCAGCTGGGCAATATTGCCCACCTGCATTTATGTATTCAGGAAATAAAGAAATGGTTGGAGGGCACACAGGTATTTAACAAACTTTCTTGTATGTCAGGGAAGATCACTTAAAATGTCTGGATGAGAGATCTAAGAAAGATTCATTTAAAGTGTACTTTTTTCCTTAAAGTTATACTCTATATTTGTTATTGCAGTTAAATTTATGAAGCAGTGGAGAAATTTTTTGAGCTGTCATGAAAAACTTGTTTAGAGAGGGGCAGCATGAACAACAGGGTACACAGTACCTGCCAGTCTGAGGTAGTGGAGAATACAGCAACCATCATCTTTAACTGTGGAGAACTTATCCCCAGGGACTATACATATCAGCATGAAACTTTCTGTCATGACCTAAATACCTGTCAGGCTTCTGAGTTCCATGTACTGCTCAGCCAGCTGTGTGGCTGGTGCTTATAGATGTCTTGTAAAAGAATGCGCGTGTTCTTCAACTCATGCACATATCTTCAGAAACTTCACTTGAAACAGGCTGAGAAGAGATCCTAATACAAGAGTATGAATGAACTTGGTGTGATATGTAGAATTTTCCTACCCTGATGAATCAAGTATGTCTGAAAAGGGATAATTTGTTAGGTTAAGGGCATCAGGGTAGACTGACTGTCATATAATTCAATTTATTCAAAAAGAAACATGATGCTGTTACGATAAGATTGAGGTGTGCCTAGTTTACATGTGGCTAGGAAAAGATTCATTCATTCTCACCATAGTAGTTGGTGCAAAGGTATGTAGGTTGCTCTGAAAGTAATGCCTCCAATTTATTTCCATGGAAACTATAACAGATACAAAGAAAACAAAAACACTAGTTGATAGAACAAATTCTCAGCTACAAACTATTGCATTTTTCATCACAGTCACTACTATTAGCTACGCATTTCACCAGCAATGAACAAGAGGCTCCATGCCACACTCATAAAAATCTGCACCAGCAGAGGTGATCCACTGTCGCTGTTGTCACTGCTGAAACACAACACCCATCATCTCACTGTGCTCATATCCACTGTTTAGTCTCCATAAACATTCATCAAGTGTTGATGAATGTCAATAGGTACAGTTAAAAAACTGTACTGTTCCATTTTGTCACCGACTCATAGAATCAAATAATCATTTTAGTTGGAAGAGATTTCTAAAGGTTGTCTAGTCCAACTCTTCTGCAATGAACAGGAACATCTACAGTTAGATCAGATTGCTCAGAGCCCCATCCAGTCTGTCCTTGAATGTATCCAGGGATGGGAAATCCAACACATCTCTGGGTAACCTGTTCTGTGCCTCACAACCCTCACTGTAAAAAACTTCTTCCTTATATCCAGTCTAAATCTCCCTCTTTTAGTTTGAAACCATTTTTCCCTTGTCCTCTCACAACAGAACCTGCTAAAGAGTCTGTCCCCTTCTTTCTCATAACTCCCTTTCAGATACTGAAAGGCTGCTATCATGTGTCCCCGGAGCCTCCTCTTCTCCAGGCTGAACAGCCCCAGCTCTCTCAGCCTGTCCTCACAGCAGAGGTGTTCCATCCCTTGGATCATTTTTGTGGCCCTCTTCAGGACAAGCTCCAACAGGTCCACATCTCTCCTGTACTGAGGACTCCACATCCGGATGCAGTACTCCAGGTGAGGCCTCACCAGCAGAGAGTAGAGGGGCAGGATCACCTCCGTCGCTCTGCTGGTCACTCTTCTTTTGATGCAGCCCAGGATACAGTTGACTTTCTGGAGTGCAAGGGCACACTGTTGGCTCATGTACAGCTTGCCATCCACCAGTACCCCCAAGTTTTTTTTGGCAGGCCTGTGCTCTGTCCTTACATCCCCCACTTGTACAGATTTGGATTTGCCACTTGAGTCTGAATGGTATCCTGTCTGTTGTGTGTGTTGGCCACCCCACATTGTTTGGCATCATCCACAGACCTGCTGAGGGTGCACTTGAACCCACTGTTGATGTCACTGATGAAGATGTTGAAGATCACTGGCCCCAGTACTGACCCCTGAGGGACACCACTTGCCACTGATCTCCATCTGGACATCAGGCCACTGACCATCACTCTTGGGGTACCGTCTTGCAACCAGTTCCTCATCCAGTGAACAGTCCACCCACCAAATCCATATCTTTCCAATTTGGAGAGAAGGATGTTATGGCGGACATTGTCAAAGGCCTTACTGAAGTCCACACAGATGACATCAGTGTCTCTTCCTTTGTTCCCTGGATAGTTATACCATCAATTGCTGCCCTTCTGCTGCCATCTGTCAGACAGCAACAAAATGTAACAGAATATTGGTAGGAAGATTCAACCTCTACCGCCATATGACTGGCATCTGCCTCTGACATCATGGGCCACCACAATAAAATAGGAGGCATTACTTTTGGAGCAGTCTTCATGTAAATCCTATGCATTCTTCCTCTTGTCTGTCTTACACTTCTCTTTTTTTGTTTAATACAACACTAAAGCTAAAACACTTAGCTGCATCCTAAATATGAGCTTATCTATTTGTCTTCACTCCTAGTTCTACTATGGAAAATAAATTTGAAATTTTAATTATGGCTGCTAATTTTCTACTAAAACTACTGAAGTAGAAATATTGAATTCTCTAATCCAATACATGCCTATGGTGCAGATCCCTCTGATTAATGATTTGCTCCTCTCACTTATGAAAGAAAGGCACATGTCATTCTAAATCTCCGACATATTGCACTTCATTCTTCTTCCACATTTATCATTGAGCATGTTCCAGGATGGATTTTGAAGTTACATGGAGGATAGTTACTTGCATGCATTCATTTACTCTCTTGCATATAAATTCCATCCGTCTTTGCTGCAGAAGTGGGCAAATCAACAGTAGTATTTTCCCCTTTAGCATGGAAAAAAAAATTACCTTTTAGATTTATTTATTCATGTTGGGTCTCTAGTATTCTCAGACCTCTTCGCTTTATCTAATGCTAATGCTGGCAGAGTATAACAAAAGTAATACTCACTTAATTTTTAGATGTACTGACATTACAATTGCAGGGGTTCAGAGAATGGCTGTTAGAAAGGCTGTGAATGTCTAACCAAAACTAAACTAAAAGATGTAGACAACATTACGGAAATAAAATAGACCAAGTAAGAGTTGCAACAAACAGTTTTCTGAGAACTGCTTCATCCTGTAGATACAGTATACTGTTAATGTCAGTGCCATATAAGCATAAGAAGCTAGTGGCCTGGAAACTTGCCACCACGTGGCTAAAAATTTCAGTTACGCAGTTCGAATGGCAGCAGCTGCTTTAAATTTAAAGGGCAAGAATTAAACAAACCATGACTTCAGTAGGAGACAAACGAGCCCCAAGTTTGCTTCTTCTATCCTTTTTCTATTTAGCTTCTCCTGCATGGCCCCCTGTACTGAGTTTCTGTTCTTACTGATCTTAGTGCATCTCAAAACCACTCAGAAAATGATGCTGCCAAATCCAATGGCCAATTGTTTTCAGAAAGAGGATATTGTTCCCCTTTGGACATAACTGTAGCCTCATCCTCACAGCAGCCAGCACTTTCCAAGCCTGTATTTTGCTCTGTTGCAGTACATCCAATGTAATCATGTTTAGTACTTTCCAAACAACAAAGCAGATGTTCCCTGTAATGCAGTTTTTGTAGAATGCACAAGAGGCTCAAGCCAGTGACAGTGTAATCCACCAAATGCCTGCAGAGGAATCCACATTGCCTCTGACTAACAAGTTTTCATACTGAAGTCATTTTAGGGGATGCCAACATTAAAGACAAAATATGCAGAAAAAAAGGCCAGATATTGCCTTGAGGGACCTGCTCGTCATTGCACCAGAAACTACTCAATGACTTCTCCCAGAATTGGTGGAGAAGAAGTGCACATGTGTAAAATATACCTTTTGCACTTTAAGACATTTTACCAGCACACTGTTTCAAATTAAACTCAGATGAGTAATGGTAAAGCAATGAGGTTTTCCTTGGGTTCAGTAAAAACAGCTGGTATTGCTGCTATTAATCATGTACGTGTACATTAAAAGCTCTTGCATGTCTGAGAAAAGCGTCTCGGTCAGGTAGTAGCCATGTACAGCAGCCTTTGGGACCTTTGCCTATAGAAAAAAAACAACACACCAGGCTGTTTTCTGCCAATGCATCCCTGCATGTTACTTGTATTAGAATGCCTTTATCCTGATGGCCTTGTGATTAATACTTTAACACTTAAATGCCCCCAATCTAAATATACTCTCATACTAGTGAATAACAGAACTTCTGCTCTTAACTTTATAACACGATGCATAGATGTACATATACACCCAACTGCACTCAGTATACTAACTGCAAGACCAGTAAGCTATAAGACTCTTACAGCAAGTCCAAATAAAGCAAACCTTGAAACATCATTTTGAAAAGTACTGTGCCCATATCCACCACTTTACCGTGTGAAAGGGCTTGTGAAGTCTCTAGGAATTTCAGACCTAGAGTTTGCAAAATACATTTATTCCTTAATATTAATACTCTGGAGCTGTGAGTTTGTTTCAACCAAATGTGACTGACAAGTCAGTATATCTCTGAAGCCTACACAAGAAAGTAATTTCTGATGTGACTGTACAAATATTTGCTCTCATTAATAATTTATTTTTGCAAAATGGCAAAACATTAAGAAGCCTTTTACATTTGTTTTCTGGTTAGCCTTCTGATAGAACAGGTTAAGAAACAGCTGAACATCACTGCATTTTTAATATACACTTTTGTATTCTCTCTCTACCATATATACAAAAAATCACATTTTAAGGTACATGGGTTACAAAGAGACTGCATGAATTAAACCTTGTACCTCTTCCACATACCAGTCATCAGCAGGGGTGAACTGTGAATACTAGAATGTCTTTATCTCCCACTTGCTGTGAGTCAACTGCAAGACATGAATGCCTGGAGCCAAAGGTTAGCTGTTACAACCACTGAGTTTACACAAGGTTGTTTTGTTTGTATAACTAGGTGGAGGAGTTTCAGACTTTCTCATTTTGAGGCATGGAAGAATGGCTGCATGAAAAATGGAATAGAAAAGTGAAGAGGAATTTTTTCACAGAGAAAAGAAAAGGCTGATACGTAACTTCTTAGAGTGCAGAAGTCTGCCTGGCATGGTTAGCAAAGGACAAGTTCTTCATTTAGTGTAGCAGTAAGATACATAGACGTGCATGCCCATGTGTTTTATCATCAAGGCACAGATGGCACTTATAATGAAACACAGGAGATGTTCCAGAGGGTCTCAGAATTCCAGTACAACTTGCTCTCCATTTGATGCATGAATGTCTCTACACTGAAGAATACTTTCTGTACATCTTTTCTTTTAGATTGAGCTCTAATGAAAATGTGGGTTTACATCTCAGTCAGAACCAAATACTTTTGAGCTTGTGTCTGTCTCCAAAACAGCTCCTTCCTCTCAAGAGGAAAGACAGGTCATTCTACCTATCACTAAAGGTCAGGAAGGCATGCAATTCTCCATGTCTTAATTGCCACTGTATTAGCAAAACTGGCTGGGATTATTTGGATGTGGGGCAGATTGGAAAGCAAGTCTAGATTCATTGTAAATCCTGAAAAGCAGGATGAAAATTGCTAACATCACAAGTCATACTCATATTCACAAAACTTAAAGAAAATAGTAGTAGAGAATTACTATTCTGTCTGATTTTTATTACTAGTGAACAAAGGATAATATAGGAGAGAGATGAAAAATAAGTGCCAGTAGTATCCAGAAACACGTTTTCATTCAGCTTGTTTCCTTCTGTAACACTGAGCCTGTTACTTTTCGCTTCAGATTTTCCAGCCGTCTAATAATTGGTGAGCCACACAAGATTATCAAAATCAACTAGTTTCTGTTTTAAAGATGATTTACAGTCTACTATTCTATTATGAAGAGATATATTTGTTTATATCTCTATTATAAAGAATATATATATTGATATCTCAGAGTTCATTTCCACTTAATTTTCTCCATTTCTGCCCCCCAAAAATGACTAGCTTGTGACTGTTAGCAAAGCTACTGTAATGACTTGACTATTCTTTGCTGATGCTGTGATCTTTCTGCAGGTCCTGCAGGCTGACTGGACTGTGAAATTGCGTTGTTGTACAATACCTGTTGGCCAAGAGCTGTGATCTGGTTCCAGAAGGAGAGGTTAGATAAATTGCCAGGTCTCCACGTCGAGGGTGAGTAATAGTGATGCGTACAACAACATGCTCCAAGTAGATCACGTGGTGATTAGGATTATCAGAGCAGCCTGTGGCTTTGTAAATTGAACGGACGACACTGTCAGGTCGTATTGTTCTATAATGTAAGCATAGAAAACAACGTCAGCATTTCTTCCCTATCCTGTAAAATAAGACCACCCAATCATTTTGGCTTTGTACCAAATGTCCTTATTTTTAAGACTTACTTCCTAGCTGAAACTACTGCTATAGAGTAATTATGTTACTGCAGCTACTGGCAACTACCTTGCTTTCTGTTGAGGGCTATACTAATATGTCCACAAGCTGAAAGAGAATTGTGAGTAATCTGTAATGGAATAAGCCTCTGGGACAGAGCATTTTTACAGATTAGTGGCCAGCTGAGAATTGTTGGGATTGTCATGGGATCACAGCTGCTTGTTAAGCCCCAGGAAATGCCTGGCATAGACACAGTTCTTGCTTACGTAATAGCAAGTATTACATGTTAACTGTAGCAAATATTGGGCAACCAGCATCTAACTCAGCTGGTTAAAATTGGCACAGCGCCCCTGCAGACTACACCAGTTAAGGGTCAAGGTTGTCAAACATACCTATCAAACAAAGTATCCTCAATGACCTTTACGCACTGGAAATGAGCCACAAGACAGATGTAGCCACAGAATGCACATACTGAATTTTTCTCTTAAGCCTGGTTCTATACAGACCCTATCCTAGAAAGCAGAGGGCACTTTGGTCTTATCTTCTGAGACAGGCTCTCCTGAGACTGTTTGAGAGAGATACTATCATGGAATTTTTTAATGAAAAGAGTATCTTCCTGTCAGACCTGGACTGATAGGTTTGTACTCATCTTACAAAAGTGAATGCAGAGTACTCTAGTGAACACTCTCCCCCTTACACTTCTTCTACCTCCATAACAGTATCAATCAGCATCCAGCCTGGCTTGTTTTGTACCTTCAACTTCTGAGACATTCTTTAAGTTAGGGCCTTTATCCAGTCATTAGGGGAGCAACCTTTACAGGCAAATGACCTGACATCTTAGAAGGTAACAGAGATCCCAAGTGTAGCTTTCAAAATGACAAATTAAACACAATGCAAGGGAGGGGTAAATTATACCCAATTTCTTTCCACAAGTTTATGCCAGCAAGAGTTTTGGCAGCGGGTATTACTTGATTTGCCGATCCGTGTTCTCCACACACACATGCTGTGGAGGGACTGTTGTCCACTTTTCTGCCTCTATCACCATTGCTTCTGCATCCATCAGTCCAAATCCATAGAGGTGGCTCACTGCAAGACACAAACAGAGCAGTTGCAATTATAGCATAAAATCTTGATTTTTATCATAGATTAATTCCAGAGAGTCAAATCCTAAGAGGAACTGCTTATTTTCCATTTTTCCTTGCTTTGACAAAGAGCTCAAAAATCTTTTTGCCAGGAACAATAATGACTATGTCTAATTTGTTGAATCTGTTCACTGCTTCATTACAGAGGCAACAAATGACCAACCATGACCATGGACCCAAAACTACAGAATGCCAGGTAATATGATTGCCTCAGATTACCCTTGGTCCATGTACCTTAGATTCAGCCCAGGCCTGTTATATAATCTAATGTTAAAAGACGGAAAGAACCAGAGGAGGGTTATTTCTGTTACTCAAATACTTAGCACATACATGCACATACATATTGAAGGTAAATGAGACAATGGATTTAAGAAGAAACAGATTGTCTTTTATTCTGCTGTATGCTTTTAACTTCCTCATTTTTAAGCAGCATGTGGATGCTATCTTACTCCTGTATGCAGTATTAACCCTGCTGTCCAGCCAATCAACTGGATCCAACCTCTCCCTAAAGTTGCCTGTCTGACAAAGGTGAAAAGCATGACATTTGAAGTCCAGTACTTTAAAGGCAATCTGGTTCTCATGTAAAGTCTGTGTCAGGAAGATTCCTTCTTCTACGTCCTTTTTAAGTCTGCAGATAAAAGACAGTGAAGTTCCTGCTGGAGAGAGCTGTTAACATTGCTGCTGACCCCTGATACTACCTACTGCATACACTGCACACACAGTGGTGTTGATCATCAATGCCTGAAGGTTAACACTCTGTTAATGCTCATATCTGGATGCTACTACCTCAACTTTCATGCTAGGGAGAGCCAACCATGATTCTCCTGCAAGCAACTCAATGCCTTTAATGCCTGAACACCTTCTGCAAAAAGAAGTAGGAAGTCTTTAAAACATCAGTTTTCTAGGATATGAAGAACTGAACTTTCAAATGTCCAGCATCCAGACCATTTTAGATATTTCCTGTAGATTTGCATCAATTCTTTAAACTTCTAGTTAATTTCAAGAGTATTTAATTTGACTGTTTCAAGCATTCCAATGGCTTACAAAGTCTAAGAAATTACGTTTACTGAATCAGTTGTGTGTTGCTTTTTGTTTTTGTATTTATTGTTGTTATTGCTGATACAATCAAAACAGAAGCTTGAAAATGTAGGCTGATGAATAAATCAACCATGTTGATTTATTGTGACAAATCAGTAGTCTTAGTAAAGTCCCGAGAGGAGGTGGTGAAAGAAAAAAGCTATGAGAAGGAAGAGTTTAGATCACAAATAGCAGTGTATTAACACACCAGTTTTACTTACTACCACAGGCAGTGCTACCAGAAAACCCTTAGAAAAACATAAGCACTATTTTAATCGGTGATGTGACAAGGCATGGTGCAAGTCTTTCCAACTGCACTTTGCAGAGGGTTTGTGAAAGCAGCCTCCATTTACTGCCAAACCAGAATTCAGAGGAGTCCGTCCAAAAAACCCCCAACTTTGTCAAAAAAGTAACAGTTCAAAGCATAAAAATAATCAGTGGTTAAGGATCCCATCTGCCAAATATGGCAATATCTAATACTGTCTGGAACTGTCAGCCGATGAGGGCTCCTCAATGGAAAATCCTGCAAAGTGTAACAACTTTGTAATGAACTGCTCTTTTTTTTTTCCCCATCTCCTTTCCACTCAACCCCTCAGTGAAGTACAAATAGCAAGGAAATCTTAATTTGGAGGGAACTAAACATAGTACTTCTGCCATATGAGGCAGGTACCATTTTCAGAAATGAAACACAAGTACTAAAATATATGCAAGTAATTAAATTCAACCTTCATTCATTCTTCTGAATTCTCTTTAATATACTTCATAAATGGACAGGGAAAGGGATGTCCTATTTTTACTGTGGGTGGTGGCATCCAGAAAAAGGGAGAGGAAAGAAGGCTTAGATAGAGAAACTTTGTACTGTGTAGAGGCTTTCTGAGATGGAAATCACCTTGCTCATAGAAATCATCTTGCCAAAACAGCATCTGCTGATCAAAGCATACTTATCTATGAAGTCATTTATCTGTTCATACACTGCATCCACTGTTCTGCTATTCAAAATTTTAATTAATAATCACTGTCTTCTCAGAAGAGAAGCAAGAGCAATATGAATGTTAACTCATGGTCTGTAGACAGTTATGCTATATAATAGTACCACATTTAGACAGTGAGGGATTAAATTTTAATGAATGGAAGCAACTTTTGAGCTAACACATGGAAAGTGCATTTTTAATTCCTGAAAGGAAGCAATCTGCACTGGGTTAGTGCTCAGGATGCAGGATTTACTATAACACCAAGTGTGTTCCACCCATCTGTTGATCTGAAAGGACAGACAAACTTCTCCTTAACTCACCTCTGCTCGTCCAGAAATAAGGGCGGAGGAGCACCTAGAATGCCACCATGGCAGGCAGCCTGCTTCTGACTGAAACAAAGTGAAACTGAAATTTCTAATTCTTAATGCACATTTAAAAATACAAACAAAATCTAAAGAGTGAACATTTTACCTTCTACCTTTACTTTTAAGAGAGTGAACCTTTTATCTGAATTTCTTTCAAGATAATTGTCTTCATTTTTCATTTAGAATAAAAATTCACCACCCAAAGTTACAGGGTGGTAAGTCATTCAATGCCACTTAATGCTTGAACTCTCTTGCATGAGACCATAGGTGGGAGTGCAAAGTTCTGCACCTGCTGGCTTTTTTTTTCCACAGCTGAAACAGAATGCAACTGTTTCCCTAAAAAGCTTTCCTATTCAAATCAAAACATCCTGACAGACAGGGGTGCTCCTAAAGCCTTCCATGTAGGAAGATTCCAGACAGCTGATATTTGGCTTTCTGCAACATTTGCACTTCAAAGTCCTTGATGCAGTGAGTTGGTTAGCAGCTGCAGGTACCAGGAGAGGACCATCATTTTCAAAGACTAAATAATAGCAATTAGCAATAGCACAGACTTAACAAAAGTAGTTGATTCCCCATGTCTTGGAGAAAAAAAACAAACAGATTTTGTCTCCTACAGCCTTCCAATTGCACCCCTTCATCTGTATGTGTGCTGGTACTGCTGTGAACTCAGTATCAGGGTGCTTCTCCTAGAAGGAAAGCACGACCTTGATGGTCTATCCATAAAGGGTCATGTCTTCTGGGAAGCATCTGGAGCTGCCATTTATTTGTATGCAAATAGTACTGAGTTCACTTCTGTATTTGAAAGGCATTGATGACTGCAGAATGAGATAGGTGACCGCAAGGGCAAAATGCTCCAGGACCTTGCACTTAAGCAATCTACATTATCACTGCTGTGATTTAGTACTGGGCTTGATTATTACGAGGGATCACTGAGCATGTTAGAAGGGGTACAGGGATGCTCTGTAAGAAAATATTTTCCTTTCAGAGATGATAGAGGAACATAAAACTGGTGCAAAGTAAGCTGGTGGTTTGTGGCTCTTGTTGAGCTGGAGGGCTGAGAACTGATCTGGTGCTCAAGGTGTAGATGGGCAGAGATGTCACTGAATCCTCTCTCAATTCATGCAGCAGTGTAAACTGACCCATTTCTATTTCTGCAAAATCACAGGCGTACACAGAACTTAACAGATGTAGGGCAAGTTTCAGAAAAAAACTTGCCTCCTGAAACACGAAGTAAATATTGAGTTTCAGCTGACCTCTTTACTCTTGTTATCACTGTAGAAAATAAAGTCCATTTATTTATCCCTGGAGCAGTTCCTCCAGTGCAGCATGAAATCCAGGCCTGCTGGATAGGCTTCCCCAGCTTGGTCATAATCCCTTTGTTTTTGTCTGAATCTGCTATTGAAAATTCAATAACTTTCTTATTTATATACACAGAAGATAGAAAGCTACCCTCAAATCTAAAGGCAGAATATATATCCCACTTGACTTAGAGAAAAAGTAATGGCTGGAGCTGATAAATCATAACACAGCATCATGCAAACTCCAGGAAACCTGGACCCAGACACTGAAAACACAGCATTTCCGATTCTTTGGGGCAGCTACACTGGATTTGTTAGGGTGCAGTTTTATTGCAGATATCATCAAGATATCTCCTCAGCTTATATGCTAAACCTCACTTGCTATTTTGCTCATCTGATGAAAAACAACACAGAATATTTTTTCACCCCTCTGTTTTTGGCCTTTAATTTTCTACAGTGTGAAAGCAGCACTGGAAATATATTTTTTACACAAATATAAAGTACTTAATCATTATGAGAGAAACTTCAATAATTTCAGGTTTTCAAATGAGGAATATGCAGCTGACCTAAATAAGATTTAGCTGTTTGCTATGCAAATTATTGTGATTTGTTCGTTTATGCTACCTTAGGATCCTGCTTCAAAAACAAGGTCAGTAAAGTAAGAGTCTAAAATGCCCTTTATACTTGCCTAGCAAGAATAGAAGTGAGACTCTCAAATAACTTACATCCTATAAATACTTTTTAAGTCAGCCTACACTAGCATGTTTTCTACATTTGATGGTTTATTGCAAATATAAAGCTCTAATTCTATACTTCAGTAAGTTTAGTTTATTAGAATGCTTCAAACTGCAAACAGAAAAGATAATCTGAAAAAAGCAAAGGGACAAAAAAGGAGAAATGCAACAATTACACACTGCTTAAACTATTTTCATTTTGTTCTGTCTTGTCTTACCTAAGACAGCCCTAAGCATGTATGAGAATTCATCTTGTTTCACCCGTAACCTTAACTCAGAATTCCCTGTTTTGTGTCAATTTAGGACCAGTAATCTGTGATAAATGGGTGTGATTTCTGAAACACACAACTGCTTTACAAGCCAATAACACAACTGTGCAACAACGTTCTGTTTTATTCTTTGTTGTGAAACCAACTCCCTCATGCTTTTTACATTAAGCACAAGATTTGGAAGTTTATATTTTATAAGGAACCAAACCTCAAAGACAAAACAAGTAACAAGCTCAGTCCTCCCCTTCCACATGATTGTCTTAAATCCAGGTATCCTTAAAGACTCAGCAGAGACAGAAGAAAATTGAGTTCTTAATCTCACCACCACACCAGAGGAGGATTTAAAGGACAGAAAGCTGCCCAATAAATTTGTCTTAAAAGTGGCTGCTACAAAGATGTACAATGAGAAATTGAGGGGCCTCTGTATCTAGAAAGCCGATAGGAGATTGGTTTTATTAAGCTTCCAGTTGTGTTTATGTCAGCTACTGAGTTTTCTATCTGTACAAATATTTTCTCCAACAATATACTAATTGTGGACTAACTTGACAAATGAGTTGACAAAAAAAAAAAAAGAAAACAGAAAAAAAACCCAACACCACAGCCCTCTAGTTTATACAGTTCTCCTGTCTGACTGAAGGCTCCAATTCTTTGATAAAATAAAATATGGACCTCCCAGGAACACTAGTGGTACAGCTAGTAGAAGCTAAAACCCCAGTAGCAGTGTACCTTTGTTAATAGTTTCTGCATGCAAATCTGACACTACTTCACCAGCTGAGACACTGCAGACACTTAATAAATAACACTAAAATACACAACCTTAAAACAATAAGGAATTAAATCCAAAACCACTTTTGCATTCACTCTCTGGCAGTATTTATCTGCTTCAGGAATTTAAAACATGTATGGTTATTAAGCAGCATTTGGCCATAAATCATAGAACATCTACTGAAGACATTCCTTTATATTGCTGAAAATGAGCCAGCTTATGTGAATGGAATAGATCTAAGGATTATGTGTATTTAGAAGGGGGAAAAAAGTTTGCTGAAATAAAGTTGGCTAAGGAGCATGTACAATAATTTAAGCTGTATTTTTTTAACTCAGTGATAGTCTTTTTTATGTTGTGTTTTTCTGAAAAGCACCAAGATCCATTTGCAAAACATGGTGGCTTCAAGTTTTCTTTAAACAAAAGAAGTTGGTTTGTGACTGCACCATGGAACAGTTTTTAAGAAAATATATTCATTTCCTCTATTAGAGAAGTTTACCTCAGAGTTACATATAGGATTCCCCAGTAACTTAATAAAAGCAGCCAGATATCATTTCACCCCATGAAACAATAAAAACTTTCTGGGGCGAGCCTCTGTGTTAGGCTGCCTCTCAGAACGGATGATGACTGATGAGGTAAAGGTGCTGCAAGAGGAAATGCTGACAGACTGTTAGCAGCAGGCATGAAGAATGCATTTCTGTGCTGTCAGGTGCATCAGACACACAGTGCAGAACATCCTTCTTGTTCTGTTTTGTGCAGAACTGTCAGTGCTCTAGAGAGATATTTACACTCAAACCAATTCCTGAGAATTGAGCTGAAGCAGATTTAAGCAAAAAGTTTTAATAGTTATGCAAATTATTTAATAACAGTGATGGTGATTTTTATAACTAGAACTACACCAGACCCCGAAGCAGAGAAAATACTAATCTATTAAGAAGACTTCACACTGTCCCCATAGAGCTGTGTAGCAGATTCTGATCAATAATCTGAAGCAAAAGGAAGTTAAGCAATAACCAAGTTTGCGCAAATGGGTGGACGAGTAGCACTGGTAACAGATCTTGTATTCTTGAATTTTTGCATCCCCTGAGTTAAAAGCAACACCCTGATGCATTAATTTTTCCAGAGGGAAATAGAGCAACAGTTATATGCTTTCAGGCAGCTAACTGACCTGAGTTGTCCTATGGCGGCACTTATCTTTCCCTATTACTACTAGATGTTCTAGATCCTGCTGAAATGCTCTAAATGCTTGTAAGACTGGGTGGCAGATGGTACGAACTGCTTCCTAATTGGCCTGCATCCTAGACCCACTAAAGTAGTATACACACTCTGATAATAAACAACTGCCAGTTTCGTAGTTAGTGTGATGCACTATAGCAATGCAATAGCAACAAAGAGGTTTGGTGTTCCCAAAGGCAGGTGTTTGTTTTTAATAAAAATAGTTTAAACTATTAAACTACCCCAAGTAAAAGATGTTCACCATTGCCATGGATGTAATACAAAGACAGCTAGATATCTGGCTAGAACATTTACAAAATACCCTGCTTCAACAATTAGCATATGAAAGGTTCATGCAACTGCATATAATAATGTTGAGAATTCTTCTTTTAAAACACAGTCTTCATTGCCTGCAATTAACGAATCCTGCTTTGGAGAACTGTATCGATTTATCACTTGCTTCTTAAATTCATTGATCATGACTCTTCTTTCTTAATAGTCCAAAATGGAAATCTACATTTCAAATTAAGCGGTAGACTCAGACTCTTAGGTTATGAGCTCACGGGGGAAGACTTTGTTACTTCATTCTCCCCTTTCTCCCTGTTCCCCAATTGTTTGCAGAGTTTTGCTAAAGGTCAGAGTTGGGCTTAAAGAAAGAAATTAATGTCAAAGGTTACAATTCCCATGGTCTGCATATTGAAGTGCTGTCAGTCCACTTTGCAATGTCAAGAGTACTAGGAGTTGCAGAGTATAGTAATGGTGCATAGCTTCGTATTAAGGATAGAAGGACATCATGTCTGTCAGTTGTTCAACAGAGGCATTACTTTCTAAAATTCTTGGTCTACTGAGCTGATCATGCCTTGATGATAATTCAGAGTGCTAACATAATAGAAATTTAAAGTGCAAATTTGCCTTTTGCCTGCTGTTACTCCAGTTTTAGAACCATATAATTTACATTTTAAAACAGGTGTAAATTGGACTAATGATTTAAGATTCCAGGAAAGCAACAAACTGCTACACAAAATATCAGTCTATTTTTTCTTTATGTAACTCAGCATAGGCCTGAAATTTCTGCTTATACTCTATTTTAAATTCACAACTTCTTTCCTTGCTTTTCAGAGCTGTAGGGATCAGAGTGCTTCAGAGTGGCTGAGTAATGAGAAGCTTTGACAATGAAGAGAGTGAGGCTGGGAAAAGAAATGACATCTCTCTGGCTTCTCTGAGAGATTCCCTCTCCTACTCTGTACATCTCCATCTCTGACATTATACAGATGTAATCCTGTTCTTACATGCCTTTCAACTGAAGGTAACATAGTAGGGATCTCAGTTTTTCCTAAAAACATATATCCAACAACCTTGATCAAGGCTGCAAAATGCAATATATTTTCAAGCTACCTTCCCCAAATCCCAAAGGGATCTTCTAGGTTTCACACCAGACTGGAATAGTTCAGATACATAGCTATTTGTTTGGATTTAATATATGAAATACTCAAATTCCTCAACTAATTTTAATATTATCCTTAAAAAACATTCATAGCTGCCAGCTGAACTGTTGGATGTGGAATAGAAACAAGAGCCATCTTGAAAAGTTGCAGTGACCATAAAATAAAAAGTCAGAATCATGTAAAACTTGCTAATAAAAAAATACACATTGTATTCCATTTGCCCAACAAGTTGAGCAAGTAACTTCCTGGCAGCATTCTAAGCTGCCTACCTGAAAATATCAATATTATCTTTCAAAAGATAAAGCTATCAAAAAAATCATTAATCTAACTTGCATAGTATATAGTCTTCTTCATACCTGCAAGCTAAAACTAAGTTCTATGTGTTTGGTATCAGATTCACAAACTACCCCAAGGTAGGATCTTAAAACAGCCAAATTCAAAGCCCATGTTCTACATCTCTGTGCAGGACATGTACAGGTGCTAGAGCTGGGTAAAACCTGACACTGGCTGCTGATGCTACATCCAAACATCAGATAAAAGATGTAAAACAGAAGGTTTTTGATAGATGAACAGCTTCATTTGGCTGATATAATAGTTTACAAATTGCTTGCTATTTTTCAAAAGTCGTATGTCAGCTTCTAACAATGATTTCAAAATATGATTTTAAAATTATTTAAAATAATCATCAGGATGTTTATGAATAGCTTGTCTTCTCTGAAATGTGTATGCTGTTGTGAAGACTTTCTTGCTTAAATCTAAATTTGTGCCTGGTTACTCATGACCCTAAAGAAATATAAATCTGGACAGTCATAGGAACACAGACAGTCTTGTCACTTCCTCATTTACAGAACTGGTAATGCTCTGCTCATAACAAGAATGTTCACCAGCTTTATTGAAAATTAAAATTAAATTATTAATAAAAAAATAGTAACAATAATACTAATTATAATAATCATAAAAGGTCATAAACCATTAAGTGAACACTTTTTTTCCTGAAGCAGCAGACACTTTTTCTAATCTAAATGGATGAGACTTGGCTCTGCTACTGGCATAGGAGATAAACTCTCAGATTCTGCAGAAAAAATAGCCCTACGGGGTGGAGGAATGGTCTGAAGTGAAAAAAGTTTTTACTTCCTTTTATCATTCAGTTGCATTTTATTTCACTGCACTGAGGTGTTATTATATACACTTTAGAGCTGGGAGTGTGAAGGATGTTCTCTAAAAATCTCCCCACAAGATAATACTATTCCTTCAATCCAAATGGCCAGTTTCCCCAGAGACAATATTTAACAGTATTTGGAGTTTCACTTACATATAAAGAATTGTTCAGATGATTTGATCATTGTTCTTAAAATTGCAGTGTTTTATTCTGTATCTTTCAACCTAGAGACAAGTTGACATTAACACAGCATTCCCTTTTTCTGAATACATTCTTATGCTGTCTTGTTGACCAAACAATAGACATAACAAGGAGCCTTTGCATACCAATCTGGCATAGAAAAAACAGACCAAATATTTTGATGTCTTCATAAAAACAGATGTTCTCCGGTATTTTTCCATATTATCAGTTAATTATCTGCTTTAGTTATATAAAAATATATGTCTGTCTGGTGACAAATAATAAATGCAGCCAACTAGATCAGAAAATATTCTAAAATGAGTATTCAAGTCTTCCTTTTTGAGACTAGCTAGGTAATCAGCTCCTTCTAGGTAATAAGATGCATGTTGGCTAGCAGCAAAACAATAATAAAAATTTACCGTGAAAAAATTCTTACCCTTTCCTGGTTTAATTCTATTGGCATGGATTTAATGAATGCTGTTTACTTGCCAGAAAATTAAACAAATAATGAGCATTGCTTTAGCAAATCACTGGCCGACTCGAGTACTTTTCATGAATTAATCTTACTTTTTATGAATGTAAGATAGAAAAAAAAAGGAAATCTTTCAACCAATAATGACGTCTGTGAACTCCTTCTGTGTGTTCTGCAGTGGAGAAACTGCAAGAGACTAAAGTGAGGGACAGTGTTGCCATGCAGCCCAGCAAAACAACCCACTGAAAAGGCATGCTGACCCACTTTCAACTACCAGCTACTGCTTACCCTTTGTTAAGTGAGAGGTTCTTCCAAGATTTTTGTTTTTTTTTCACTGTTTCAGCTCTTATTTCTAAAGGAGCAAGCTTGTCTCTCTCTTTATCCTAATTTTTTTCTTTCTTCCTCAGCATGCGTAGAAGAAAGGAAGATTGTTTCTTGTGACTGCATTTGCTGTAGTTAACTTAGAAAAAAAACTTTCACCCCTTCCCTTGTTAAGAGCATGCTCTGGAAAAAATATGGATCTTGCCATCAACAAAATTATGATACAATTCCTTAAGGAACTCAGTCTGATCAGAGTAATTCATCTATGAAAAACCATACTTTAATTGTTACTCTTGGCAACAGTGAAGGATAATAGTGTAATATTATACTAAATATTGCCACGTGCAATAGTAAAAAATTGTTTCAGCCTTCCTAGCAGCGGTGTGCAAACCTCCTTTTGAGTTCAGGTTTGGATGTTGAGATTTAATCTAAATCTTTTGCTTCTCCTTCTTCCAAAACCAACAGAGGTTTAAAGAGAGCTGGATTTTTATTGGAACCATTTGCTCAGCCTAAGTTGCCAAAATAATTTAGTTAAAACTAGTGCTTTTATTTGGGTTAAAGTTGATTCCTGAGCTCTACAGAGGTTGAGGCACTTAGTTTGTCTTCCTCGTTTTCAATTCCGCCACAGTGTCTACAGTAGAACTCTGCCAGGTCAAGTTGTACTTCCTGCCTCCAGTCACCCAGTTGAGCTTATCTGTGTTACTGATTTTGCAAAAGTAGAGAAGAAAACTTTTTCAGCCCTTTTCCTCACTGTTTATCCACTGCAACACATAGAAAAATGTGTGGCTCTGGTGGTGTAAGAGTGCAAATCCTGCTGCCCATGCTGCTACTGCTGGTGTGTTAGTGTGACTTATCTTTTGCTAATGAGTGACAGCTGCTCTGAAATGCTTTACATGGTGTTTGGCTCTCTTGAGCAACAAGTGGAAAAACATAAAAATACAGAATTTTGGAAGTGAGCTGGGGGAAAAAACACTCAGTTTTATGCTACTTGAAAAGCATTGTTTGAATTTCAGATAGTTCCAACAAAATGATAATACATTCACAATCTTCTGCCAAAACTTTTCAAAACCTGAGATAAGTTTCACAATAACAAATACTGTAATGTTATTGCAATTCAGGAGGTATCAATTTCTTACTATATGTGTTTTTTTTTCATGTGGGCATGTGCTTGTTGTAAATGGGACAAAAGCAGTCTCTTGAATGTTAGAACATTTGCATGGTGAGGGGGTTGGAGTCAACGACTTGTTTCTAAATCTATCCTCTGTATTTAGTCTGGTTTGGATCCAAAAATGAAAGGTTGTGGGTTTTTTTTTTGTTTGTTTGTTTTGTTTTGTTTTCTTTCTTTTTTTTTTTTTTTTTTGTTGGTTTAATTCAGTTGCAGAAGAAATATCATGGGTTGGAATGATATTTTAACGAAGGTCTATGGTAGCAGTGCCTTGATCTGGAATAGATTAATGCTAGGCTTCAGTTTTAAAGTGAAACCAGGATAAAGATCTGATGGTTCTTGCTCATTACTTTGTTCTCTCAGGAGATCTTAGTACAAAATAATTCCAATCTCAAGACTTAAACTAATCTTAAAAGAAGTACTGCAGTACTGAGCAGAATTCTTATGTAAAGAGAAATAAGCCATTCTGTTGTTTTGCTGCTGTTATTGTTTTTCTTAAAGCAATCCAGACTGAAAGCAGTAAGAATTTAGTGAATGGAAATCAGAAACCAGTCCTTCTTGAATACAGCATTGGATGGATTCAAGGTCCAGTTTTACTCTATCTTATATATCTTATTTAGTGGTGCTAATAATTCCCTCTGCTTGCATTATAAAAGAAAAAAAAAACAGACAGAAAAGACCTAACTTTAATACAAAATTACAAGGCTGTACAAAAGTTCTGAAACCGCCAGGACAATCTAGAAATCCAACTGTATCCTGGGCTACACCAAAAGAAGCATGGCCAGCAAGTCAATGGAGGTGATTCGTCACCTCTGCTCTTTTGAGACTCCATCTGCTGTGATCATCTCTGGAATCCCCAGTATAAGAAGGATGTGGACCTGGAACACAAGGTCCAGAGAAGGGGCATAAAGATGATCAGAGGGCTGGAGCAGCTCTCCTGTGAAAAGAGGGTGCAAGAGCTGGATTCAATTTAAAGAAGAAATTCTTCACTATGAGGGTTGTTAGATGCCCAGAGAAGTTGTGGATGTGTCATCTCTGAAATGTTCAAGGTCAGGCTGGATAGGACCTTGGGCAAACTCATCTATTGGAAGGTTAGAACTAGATGACTGGCACTATAAGATGCCTTCTAGCTCAAATCATTCTATGATTCTACGATTGAAGACTACGATTTCTTTCCCATTAAACGTACTAATAGCTTCATGTTTTATTTTATCCTAAATCATGTAGAAATTTTAAATATAAATAAAGTTGGATGAACCATATATACAAGAAGCATAAAAATATTGTTCTGCAATTTTAAATCAAAATTGTCAGCAATCCTGAATGAGAGCATGGTCAGCATTCAATAACTGCTATAGCTTCAACTCCAGGTATTTTATCAGAGTACTGGCTATATGAGGAAGATTTGAAAGCACCATATTTACTAAATTTTCTGTTCAGAATGTGCCAAATAGGGCCATAAGGGACTAATAGGATCTGGACAATGCATTTTGTATCTGCCACTTTTGATTTTAGTAATTCTAAGAGCTTTTCTTTATAGAAGACAGGGCCCTTAAGTATGAGCCTGAAAAGTCTCCAAACTATGCACAGGGCCAAACAAATTACTTGAAACTGTTTCTTCTTCATAAATGTGAAAATAAGACGATGTCTCTGATGCAAAGAAGAAAGGAAGCTCTCACCCTTATAACCAGCCGCATTGGTTTTCCAGTCATTAGCATTCAGATGTCCAGCACGAGAAGTCCTGACAATAATGTGCTGTATGTCTCTCCATGTCAGAAATGGACTAGAAAAAAGGAGAAACGTGAAGTCACAGATTAGATATATTTTATTAGAATGGAGAGATACAAGGTTATGTAAGCTAAAAAATATTCAAGTTAAAAACAACACAACTCTCATGTCTATTCCCTTCTCTCCTTTGCTCACCTCAAAACAACATGTCCTAATCTTACAGAATTACTTCATGAAATCATTTACACAGCTTGGAGATTTGCATTAAGCAGACTATGAAGACATGCCATTGTATAAATTTCAGTGTTTGCTAAGTAAGGGGAGATGAAGGAGTACCTTTCACCCAGACCTAATTTGTATGGCCACCAACAACTGTATGTTGTTTTCTACTCTGATCAGAGTAAAGGAAAAAAGAAAGCAAAATGTTGGCTCACTGAAAAGCTTTACTAAATCTTAATAACTGTGTACTAAAGCTGGCAATCCCTTTAGACTTGCAGCTCCTACTGAAGCTATTTTAGGTGTTCTGTTGTTTTTCATTAGTTTGTTATCCCTGATCTTGGAATTCAGAGAGGCTCCAGGAGTATTCTTCAAAGACCAAACAAACAGCACAGTCTCTCTTTAATTACACAGAGGGATATTCCTTTAACAGATTTCTAATAATCTGTCTTCTGCAACAGTGAAAGATGTTGCCTGCATCCTCACTATGAAATTAATATTCATCTATTTTGTAGGAATGGAAGAGGTCTATAGGCAGTGTTGTTTGTCTAGATCCATCTCAAAGAGATTTGTTTTCTTAGGTGATCATGTAAAGGAGCACAACTATCATAGGGGTATTTTTAGTTTTTTTCTTCTAATTTCTCAGTTTTTCTATCATCCATAATAATAAGAAGAGTACACCATTCAAAAATGCAGTTCAGTAGAGGAAAGGACAAACTGAGTCACTAAATAATGAAGAGAAAAACATCAGACAAATATCACAAGGGTCGGCAGAGTATCATTATTTACCATTACTGCATTAAATGGCAACACTCCTTTCAGGTTTAATGATGAAGATAAACCTCAGTGATAGTAGTGAGACCCAGCATTGGTTGTCTAAAATGCCAAGTACTAGGCAATCACTGAAAACCTGGGAAACCTTAGTTCCTTAACACACCTTATGTATTTCTCAGACCAAGATTTCCCTTGGGCTGGCAAACAAGTGACTTATTCTGAAATAAGGAACAAAAACAGGAACAAAATAATTTTAAATAATCTGAAGAAGGAAGATGATTTTAAGTGAATCTCTTATTGTTTGTAGAGAGATATTTTGGTAGTTTCTTCCAAAATGTGCCAATTCATCGCAATTCCATTTTTCCTCAATGTTGTTTTTTGTTTTGTTGTTTTTCTACAAGATACAAGGGTATTCCCATGAAGCTAATGCCTTCTGGCCTTAAGCATTTATTAAAACATTACTGTGCTCATAAAAGTAGTTTTTTTCTTAAAGTGGAATTTCTCACACTAGACAGTTGGACTAGAATGGCCATAGTTGTTTATTCAGCTGAACTGGTAAAAATGAATGCAAAAAAAAAAAAAAATTGTCAGGGAATGTAATAAGCATTCAGGGTTTGTAAGATAGGGTATGCTTGGACAGTCACGTAACATGCTTCAAGAAAAAAAGTCTATAACATTTTATACTAGCTCAGGAATTTCACTGGGAGCCTGTGTAAAGTCTTAGAAAAACATATTTCAGGCCTTCAGGAAGACCTCCAGGAATCCCATGACCTGCATTGTTTACAATCTGGAATCTAAACAATCTGCTATTCCATAAAGCAAACTGTCCATGCTACTGGTGAAAAATTAGGCACTAAAAGATTTCTCTCATCTTTAAAATGAGATATTCAAGATAGGGCACACTCAACTGATTATTTAAGAGGAATGGTGGCACTAGCGGCCTCTGTCTATCTTCAGACAAAGGATCTGAGGCCTTCCCTTGAGGATGCTGGCCTCCCATAAATTGGACTTGATGCTGAATCAGAAAATGAGACTTAGTCTCAAAATTAAGGTTTGCTTTTAAGAACAAAAATAATGGCATATCTCAAAAACTGAGCCACTAAATGTTATATCTACCATCTTTATCTAAATATATAAATTAATGTAACAGTTTGTGGCAGAAAACTTCTTTCACCAAAGTTGCAATTTCCAGGACACAGTTAGGTATACAGCTAAATTAGTCTGTCTTTTATACAGTTTCCTCATATGTATGCTTACTGTAGCAGTTTTAAGATTTTATGTTTTCTTCTCAATGAATGACAGATTGGGCATATTTATATCAAAGATATGCAACAGCATGAGAACAATATTCAAATCAATTTCTGTAGCTTACTATAGGACCTTCATAATACTAAAAATTGAGTTATTACCAGTTTGAAGTTTTCTTTCTATTGTAATAGACACCTCATTTGAAACAAAATAGGTCTGCAAATGTTTGCCCATATATATTTATTTTTCAGAAACTTCAACCAAAAGAAAAAGGAAGAAAGAAATTGGAATGATGTCAAAATAGCAGTTCATTTGGAGAAAGAAGGACTTTTTTCTTTTTTTTTTTAGACAAGAGAGTCTAGCAGCCAATTTTAAAGCAGCTGGAAAAACCACAAAATTGGTTAAATATTGTAGAACACGTCAAAATTTGAAGATAAGTGAGTAAACAGTTGCTTGCTAGCCACGTGGGCCCCAGATCCAGACAAGATGTCACTAATGTTAACTGATTTACCACTTGACTTATCTCACAAGAATTAAAGACTAAACATCTTGAAATGAACAAATACATGAAGAAGAACAGTACTTACTCTGCTTGATAATGGATTGATTTCCAAAAACAAGCAATTTCCATCCAGAAAAAAAAATTTCATGTCTCACCTGAAATTGCCTTGGGATTGCACATACCAGACAATACTCAAAATCAAACCAGAATAAGCAGAAGTGAGAATAATTACATACAAAGTGCTTGTCCAGCAGCCAAAAAATAATGAATGTTGTGAACTTAATCAACTATTTATACTCTAAGGTACAGCCCTCTTCTTTCAGGCTTCTCAAAATGTTTATGAAACAAGGTTAATGAGATAAAGATGAAACAGAATAAGTATATTAAATTATATTACAGTAATATTCATTTGAGATTTAACTGTATCTTTAAACAGGAACAAATATCATTATTCAGGCTGCTTAGAAATAGTAGGTCATCATTTTTGGATAAATCTGATTTCTTCATTCCACAAGTAGTCTCCGTAGTGACAATTGGACTAATCTTGAAAAAAATAAAATATTCAGGCTCTATTCTTTTGCATAATGGCACAGTGCCAAAAATAACAGTTCAGAATAAATAATTGGTGCAAGAGGGACTATTAGTAAAAACACAGCTCAAAATAATGATAATACACATAGGGTGCAGTTTGCCTTTTTAGAAAAATGTTATGGTTACCAAGATGAATAGTGACTGCTGCACTATTTTAATAAACAGCAATTTCAATTTGACAATGGTGGCCTATCCAAAAAGGTATTTCTTGCCAAAACAGAAGAGGCTTATGTGAATTGCTGGAAGAATACCTTTTTTTCTCCCAAAGAATCAAGGAAAAAAACACAGTATCACAGGGTGGATTAAGATCATATTTCATTTTATGTGTATCAAGCAATCTTCTATGGAAATCTTGGCTCTGACAGAACAGACACAGATAATTACTGCTATAAAATATCTAAAAAGGAGTCTCTGTGTCCTAGACATCTTGTAGAGCTGTAGGAGATCATTTTTATCATGGATATTTGCATAATGTCAGCCTTTCAGGCATTATGATAAATCTATAAACAAAATACAATAAATAGTTGCTTGGATTATTCACACATTCCCGCTACTTACAAATCAGCCAAACTGTCTATGATGTCTACAACCCTATTATCTGTCCTAATGATTCCTACTTATAGCCCAATGGACAGGAATATTACGTATGGTAATGGGAGTCATTTCTCTTTTCCAGGTGACACAAAGAATCAGTGTGAAGACATCTCTTGCAGCGCAGAATTTTAACATAGGTGGGAAATGAAAGCTTCTAAATGTGACATTTACCCTGTGCTTAGGTGTCGAAATGGTGTACACCATAACCATTTAATTCCTGAAAATCAGGAGATTGAAAAGTGGAGCTCAGTGTTTAACAATTGAGTCATGCATATATATGGGCAGACAAAACATGCACTTTGGACATGTATGACACTCTTATGGGTGCTAATTATCATGTACTCTGCAGATAATTCCATCAACTCCTTCCTAGAAAAGCAAAGAATATCTTCTGCTTGCTAGTCAGTATGCATCTGTAAATGTAAATTTTTTTCTACTCTACTGATTTCTTCTTTATCTGACCTGGTAAACCACTGCTCATTGAACTAGTAGATCAAACAAAATGTTCCTTTATTTGGTTGCTGCAGAGTTAATTGTCAGTTCTCTGCTTACAGTAGTTTTCTGGGTCCCAGAAACATCAGAAATATCCATATCAGATCCTTATCATTTAATTTCACCCAATGAAATCCCTTTGAAAGAGAGCTAGAACAAACTCAAGCCTGACTAAAGATGAGATTGTCATAAAAAAAAGTAATGGCAACTGAAAATACTATGTTTAAGGTCAATTACTGGTTGCACTAACATCATATTAATTAGGTCTCTGTATAAAGCAATGTACAATTGCTGAAATTTGGGGAAATGCCTTTCTAGGACCAAATCTCTTAAGGCAGCCAGGAAACTGCAGTTCTGCAAATCTGCTTTTCTCGCATCTTCCACATCTTGCTTTTGCTGTAAGGACATGGGCAGAGAAAAACAGAAGGGATCCCTGCTCTCAGAGTCAGTGTCTGGATGTGCAATGGCATCCCAGAGAACTACTTCAGAGACAGCCTTAAGTAGCCTCTAAAAGCTGAAGCTGGGGAGCACTTAGTAAACCAAGAAACTTCAGGGAACAGAGCTGCCAAACTCTTAAAACTCTCAATAGAGCACATGCCAACTGAGATTTTTCAAAAACTTATAAAAGCTAAAGGCATTGCCTTGGCACCAGAATAATGGCTAACCACTTTTTCTATTTCTAGCTGTTGCTGCAAAGCTCAGACACAGTAAAACTCAATGAAAGGTTAAAAATGATTATAACATTTTGCTTTTAAATCTAGATTCAGTTTAAGAAATATCTGGATGGAATTTTCTTAAAATCATTTTAAAGCAAGTTTCATGGAAAATTTCAGACCAAATTATTATTCTTTGGCAAAATTATACATAACTGAAAACAAGACCTTAAAATGTGAAACACCAGGCAACCTGATCTAGCAGAAATACTTCCAATTCAATCTCAATGTAATAACTAAAATTCCAAAAGTGACACATGTAGTTAAAGCTCAAGAGAAGCATATACAAATTCTGACCTCAGCATTTATTTGTATTTACATTTTTCAAATACTTCACCATTAAGAGCATTGTGTTAAGCTGACTTGAAAAAATGAAGATTCACAAAAGGATTTCTTACTTAGACACTTGAACATCCCCTTTTATAACAGTCAGTCAATCAGTGGAGCTAAGGCTCCTGCACTTATATGATAACGTCTCCTTCTCTTACATGGGTATCCTGCATAGAGAGGTCACTCAACAGTACTTCCACAGTTAGCCTCAACTGTCTGAATCACTTATACTCTCTGCCTTGATTTATGAAAAGATAAAATCCTAGTAACTTTGGTGGCACAGAAACAAGTTCTCTCTATTCAGAATTGCCCCTCACCAGACAGTGCACTGCTTTTTTTCTTCTGTTGATGGAGTTTGAAATAAAATCAATCAATATGGGAAGTACTGCAAGCATCTGATCAGTTTTCAGAAATCCAAAGTCTCTTTCTCTGACACTGCTAATCTCCTGCAATGTGAGCTCAATTTTCTCTCCATGTCAGTGATTATACTCAGTTTTACCCAAGTTTTAGAAGAAAGCAGTGCATTGTCTATATTCTGAATGGTTTAGTGATATCAGAATTCACTGAAATTCTTTACCTTTTCCCAACATTAACTTGTTGTAGTCTTGGGTTTGTATAACAAAAGATGAATGAAGTACACAGTGCATGTGAAGAGAATCATGGGAGAAGGTACAGAATCTCTCCAGATTTAAACCACTGAGAAAATGTGGAAATATAATAGAGTAATTCTTCAATTTCAGGTGCTATTTCTTACTCATGTAACTGAGGTTTATGTATCGTGGACTGGAAATCATGTGTTGGCTTCTAGACAGTGGCACGTGCAGTTTACTTGAGGATGTATAATGTATTTTTTTGGCAGTGCTGAAGCAGCATAAGATTTTTATTATTATTATTTGGCTTTTCCATAGGAACATGGCAGAATGCCTACTGGAATCAGTGCATCATACTGTCTCTCCTGGCTGATTCACCCAAATATCAAATTCAAACCTTTAATCAGTGAGAAGGTGTATTTCTGATATCAACAGTAGAGGGTACTATGCAACACAAATAGTTTATTTTTAGGAATAAGATTGCTACCGCTGTTGACTACTTGAGCATTACATTTCCCCCGCTAATTGCTCATTTACAACTAGCAAAATTCAGCATTACATACTGACTATGAAATGTAATATAAAACCAAGCGTTTATTCATAGAACCTGAATAAGATACTAGATGCACTGGGAACTGATCAGATAACAGTGCTGTAAGAAAACCATAGAACACTTCGAGAAGATCATTGAATCTGAAGACTAAAATATAGCTTTCTTTTTGCGACAATTATTGCATTTCCCATGAGAATTCCAAACAAATACTCTCAAACTCAGTTACCCTTCTTAGGTTCCACTTGATATTCAAATACTGGACTGAAGATACAACTCATAAGAAAGATGTGTTCACATTAGTTTAAATTGGGGTAGTCAATGGGCAGCCCTCACAAAACTCTTTGTTGTGAGGATCTCAGGACCAGATTCCAGTTGGAAAACCACCTAAGTGGATCATTCAAACCAGTAAGCAGGTAAGAGCTATTTGCCAATCTTACTTACCATATGGAGCTTATCAAAGAAAGAAGTGGCAGCTTGGAGCAGAAATCTGCCTTGCTCATTTTCCATTGTTTTAATGTACCTTTGCGTGTGAGCTGAAGCAACTTGGCTGTTCTACCTCATATAAAGGCCAGACTAGTGCTGCAGTTGACTCCTGACGTCTCTCAAGAACAGAACTTGGCTTCTGGGAGAAAACAACTTTTTAGGCTTCAAACCCTTCCACGGTATATTCTGTGGTGTTTTCCAGCACAAAATGGAATAAAACTATACATTATTACAGACAGATTTGAGAAGTGTTCCGAACTAAGTGCTCCAGTTTTGTGCAGTTTGCTGTACGAAGAATATAATTAACCTTGGAAAACCCCTTTCCAACTAATCTTTTTTATATATCTCACATAAATATTTCTGATTTTAACACAGGCAGTAATATGGAATTTAAGGAAGAACCTATGCAAAAACAAACTTTGTCTGAATGCAGACTAGTCCCAATACGTCTTTCTGGTAAGACACAATATCACATGTAGTGGCTGAACCTTCCTGCCAATATTCCATTACATGCTGCTGTGTGACAGATGGCAGCAGAGGGGTAGTCTGACAGAATGGTGTCTGACATGGAAGTGTGTGTGGAGCAATTGAATTCCTCCAGGTGGAAAAAATTGTGCCCACTGACATTAATTGCTACTTGCTGAACAAGCTTATAAACAGGAGGGAGACCAACTTTTTATATGGTATGATAGTGATAGGAGAAGGGGGGATGGCTTTAAACTAAATAAGGGGAGATTTAAGTCAGATGCTAAGTGGAAGCTCTTTACTCAGAGGGCAGTGAGGCACTGGCACAGGCTGCCCAGAGAAGCTGTGGATCCCCCATCCCTGGAGGCATTCAAGGCCAGGTTGGATAGGGGTCCTGGGCAGCCTGCGCTGGTGGGTGGCAGCCCTGCCCATGGCAAGTGGTTGGAACTGGGTGATCTTTAAGGTCCCTTTCAACCCAAGGCATTCTGTGATTCAGAAACTATTTAAAATCATCAGAGTGGATTTCATATACACACATCTAATACATTAAAATTGAATATGTTACGATGTGATCTTCTTGCAGTATTAAAGGTCTTACTTCACATTCTATAACTTCACAAGACTAAATGTTCCCCTAACCTAAACATGGATTCAGATTATTTTATGGGAGAAAACAGCAAGGGAATGCTGGAAAAAGTTCTCCTCCTCTGTTTCCCTCCCTTGGCTCCATTTTTGCTTTAAGTACTCTTAAGAGTGAAAAGTTAGTGAATGGAACAGAAATGAGGAAATTACATTTATACTATTATTAGTATAAATCCTTTGCATCAAGTTAAATACACAGGCTAAGATTTGGAAATAAATGAGAAGCCTCCATACACTGAAACTAGACAGAATCTAAAAGGGTAGAAAATCAGTATATTTTCTTCCCAGACCTCATTAGCACTATGTAACAGATTAATACAAATACAAAAAAAGTGACTGGCACATTCTGTTTTCACCGCACATAAAGTTATTGTACACTCTTGCCTTTCTTCCTAACATATCTGCTGTCACAGAAATTATTAATTTGGGTTAAAACACATTAGTCTGAAGGCACTAGCATGGATTTCCCTTGGACATATTATCACCAAAGTACACAGAAAAATAAAATGCATAGTTTGTGATAGGACACCACAATAAACAATACCTCACTTGTAGCTATTATGTGATTTAATTCCCTGTGACCTTTGATTACAATGATTTGTCAGAAATGAACTCAAAAATATTATAAAAAATGCAAATTGTGAATTATGTGGTATGCTCATTTGTTAAGAAGTAATTAATAATAACTTTGATCAGAATGAAGTTTTTGTACGTGCAACTTTATCTGCATGTGCAGATTGTTTAGAAGAAAATTTAAGGATTTTAAAACTCAGATTAAGAAGAGATTGAAAAGAATGTTCTTTTTCCAAAATAGTAACATTATATTAACTTTTCAAAATAGCTTTCTTTCTAATGACTGAATTAAGAAAATGTAATTATAATATTAGTTCTGCACAACTTAAGATTATTATCAGGTTTTCAATTAAAAACTCTAATTTTCATGACTACAACTCAATAGCACAAATGTATTCTGTGTTGAGTATTCGCTCAAGGTATCTTCAAAACAGCAACCTTAAAAGTGGAAACATAACCCTGCTGCTATGTGTTATACGCAACTTGAAATGACTACTGTGAGCATACCTTTTAATGCATTCAAAGGGACTGCCCCTAAAAGAAGCTGGTTTTCTTCAGAATCTAATAGAATCAATCTCCCAGCACTTAGAACCATTTGATTTCAAACAAGATTTGAGGTGGAACATTACAACTTATTCCTGCAAATATTATACAACAGAGTGCAAACTAATGCAAGATGTTTTGAAACAGAGTTCTGTCTGATAAATCTCCAGTCTCTGATTTTTCATAAAGCAGAATAAAGATACATATAAAAGACAAGGAACAAATGCCTGCAGTTGAGAAAAGATCTAAAGAATTGAAAATTTTCTAAGCTAAATGTAGAAGGACTGTGGAACTACACTATCCATGGTCCAGATATAGAATTTCATCAGAAAAGACAGGCTTCTTTTTTCATCACACAGAACTTGAGAATTTTTATTTTTCCTACAATACTATTTTCTATACACGGTAGTTTAACACTTTCTTGATGCTCTTCTTGACATTCAAGAACAGACACTGCAAAGAGGAGCCTGATGAGTGCAGAAGGCCTGCAGAGCACAGTGGATCTGGGCAGCACTACGAGGGAACTGTAAAGCACTGTGATACCATAAGTCACTTAGTGGAAGTTACCTGTGCTCAACACCATTTCAACACCTTGTGTAGTCTGCCATCATTTCCATGGTGCTAGCTTTCCTGTACATGAAACTGCTATGCAGATCTTCCCCACTGTTGGAACAGTACTGTGAATTATCATGTTGGAGTTTCTAAAGCACTTTGAACTCCCTGAATAAAGGTGCCGGATGAGTGAAAGAGATTGATCTGCATGTTTTTTTTTTAAAAAAAAATTCAGAGTATAACTCAGATCTTACTTTGCTTCCAGTGCCAGTGCAATGATGCCTGCAGCCATTGGTGCAGAGGCTGAGGTTCCAGTATGGCTGTCTGTGCAACGCTGCCTCAGGTCTGTGGTGATCTGGAAGAAATTGAATGTGTGAAATTTAGAACACAGCTTCAGAAATCAGAACAGGTTTCATTTGCTCAAATGACCTGCACGTGTGGAGAGTATTTACTTCTTTTATTGCAAGGGAAGAAAAAAGTTGTCTGAATACATGATATGACACATCCACATTCTATTCTGATCCTTTGTGAACTTGAAGACTGTATTGCACTGAAAATGTAAGTTAGTATCTGTTTTTTTTCACAGCAAGATCAACAAAAAGACCAGTAAATTAGAAAAATGCATGGGGTTTTATAACAGCACAGTTAGAACTCTGCCCTTCTATTTGCACTTTGCATCATCCAAGAACCTCAAAATGCTTTACAAACAGAAATGAACTAAAGTTCACAATGTCGCCATCATGAAGTGGTCAGGTGCATTTTAGATACTATAAAACTAAGGTACAAAGATGTTAACAGGGTTGCTTGCTGTCACTCTTGAAGTGTATGATAGTATATGTTTCTGCTCATGCAAACTTCTTTGTTTAATGAATGGATCTTTTTTATTGTTTATGCAATAATTTACATGAAATTAAGCAGGAATTGATCTGAAAATCCCGTTGTCTTAATTTTGGCCTAGAAACCAACTGCTACTTAGTTATTTGCAGCTTGAAATTGTTGTATGCTGCTGGACTATGTGCTGCTACATACCTTTACACATAATCAAAGTGGATGTATAAAACTGTGTAAAGCATGTGTGTACAACCTGCAGCCCACAGTCCGCATGTGGCCTGGCACAGTTTGTCCTGTGGCCGCCCCCTGCCCTGTGCCATCATGGTTGCAGCTCTGCCCCACTGAGTGGCCCCACCTGACCCCAGGCACATACCAGCTGCTCACAACCAACAAACACTGGTGCATGATCATCAATGCCTGGGCTGCAAACAGGGCATGGGGAGGGCACAGTGCAGTGCTAACTCAAGTGATGGCAAATAATTGCATGCATTTTGACACATTAGCTAAACACAGCCCTGTGAACAGCAAAAAATACACAGCCATGCTTTCCACTGTGATAAAGGAATTTGCGAATAGGTTTCAAGACTGCCAAAAAAATCATCATTTTTTTGGTTTATTTGCAACTCAATTTTCAGTCAACGTAAGTACATTACCTGCAAATTTTCAAATGGAATGTATAGAGCTGCAATGAGATATTCAACCCAAAGAAAAATCCAATCATGTCTCTCTATTGGACTTTTATAAGCCTTCTCTTACCAGAGAAAAATATCTCCTGCTTCACAATCACGCTTTATTCACATCATTGCTTTTTGGCAGTACGCACATTTGTGAACAACTGTTTTCAAGGATGAAGCACAGAAAGAGTAAAATTTCTCCAAAAATCTCCAAAGAACACCCTGAGAGCTCACAAAGAACTGCAATCACTGCCATTGAATCAGACTGATGCATTAGTTTCACAAAAACAAGGTCAAATGCCCCACTAGTTTTATGTTTTTACTGCTATTTTTTATGTTAAAAAAGAGATTAAAAACTAAAATGTCATGTTACTTATGTACATTAAGTATATTATACATTTCATTTGAGGCCCAAGACAATTTCTCTTCACTCCATGTGGCCCAAGCAAGCCAAAAGATTGAAGACCCATGATATAAAGTATCACATGAAATACCAGCTAAAGAGACAGTTGTCTACTTAGTGTTGTAATGTTCCCATCTCATAATAAATTTTCTTCAGATATTTTCTGTAAGACAATAAGTCACGCACAAAGATGTGCTTATTCTAAATCTCCTTCCTTCAGGCAATATTAGTCTGAAGTGACTCTGATCTAGAGTCTTTTTTTTTTTCTGAAGAAATAGGTTGTAGAAAGAGTAAGGCAGTAGAGAGATGAAATCACTAATACCTAACAGAAGCTCAAGGAGAATGCATAGAGAGTTGAAAGCAGTTGCTAGTAGACAGCAGTCCACAGGACAGAAACTTTCAAGAAGGTGGAAAAGCCAGTGACCTGTGAGGCCAAAACTGAATTCTCAGTACTTCAGTTGATCCTTTAGATTCAGTCACTAATAAAGCATCTGCCTGAGAGCCAAAGCGGTAACAGAGCTTCTCACCTAAGTACAGAGAATTCTTGTGTCTCTGTTTCATTTAATTCACTAGCATTGTACTTCATTTCCAAAGTGGATATGCACAAGGACAAGTGAAGGAAAGGATCAGAGAATGAAAATATCACGAAGTAGTACAGAGCATGTAAGAATGTCTGTCTAGCTTTGATACTGGTAAAATATGACCTCAAAGAACAGCCACTCTGCATCTCGGTAGAGTAAAACAATTACATGTATGAGGTATAGGTTTCACACCTTTACGTTAGCAATATTCAGTATTATATGTACTACATAGAATATATAAGGCTACTAAAAGTTTTCATGGGTAAAAATACACAAGCAGACACAAAAGACTTATAGTAGAGAAGAAGCTAGCAGAACCTGAGTCATTGCAGAAATCAAGCAGTGAGCAGGTGAAACAAAATGGAAGATTCTATAAATTGAAAAAGACAGATTAAATCATTTATAATGTCATATCCTTTAATCAGTGAACTTATCAAAGGTCAGATTCAAGAATAACAAAGTTGAGAAGGAATCTTTTTTGTCCTATTAATATCTTTCATAAAAGCACACACTCTTTTGAAATAATTTCTTCTATCTACTATCAGCTAAAAGCTGAACCCTATGCATACAATGTTCTTATTCTTTGTTCTTTCTTTGTCTCTTACCTCCCCTCCCATGAACTGCACATTAATATATACAGTGAAAATCAATAGCACTGGAAAACCTGTATAAACACAGATTCCATAAATGTCCTGACAGTATTAAGGAAAGAATCTGCAGCAGGAACAGACCTAACACCACACCACCTATAAGTGCATATAGAAGTAGTGATTTTGCAGGTGAGATTAACATGACTAAGGACTACAGGGTGACTTACAAGCTTTATGTATGCTTTTCAGAAGAACAGCTGTCAGTGTAGTGGCAAGGAGTGTAAGGGAGGCCGGGAAGAGGGGCAGAAAAAAACTGACTAGCACATTATTGACTCTTCTGCATTCTCTGTTTCAAGAGCCAGGTACCTTTTCCCCTGCAAAAATTCATGCAGTAGGCTTGTTCCTCAGGATAAGGATTACAAAGTCCACAGGAGCTCAGGCAGGGAACCATCACCACTACTTTGCCTTAAGAGACAGCCTCTCAATACAGTGATAAAGAAATTGCATTGTGCTGTCTTTGTTTGTCATCCTCTGAAATAACACGCTTCCAGAGCTTTTTACCGTCCAGTAGCTACAGATATCAAGTATAATAAAACCATGACACCTCTTTATTCAGCAGTGTTGTCTCTCAAGCTACAAGCAGATGTTGTGGCAGCAGCTTGAACTACAACCCCTTATTTCTTTCTTTCACTGAGTAAATATTTCAGCAGAAAATGTGTAAAGAAAGCTCCCTAAGTGGAAATCCCATTTGAGCTATTTCAAAGGGAAGTTACTGACAGGAGCTGAGATGTTTAGGTGTAAATTTACCTCCAAGATCTAAGGCATATTTTTCAGCACTATGGGTTCACTGTCAGAGAAGTATTGTGTCTACCTTGAGAAAAAGAGTACGGGACCACCAGCAAGTTAGAAACCTTCAAGAACAGTACTCCAAATTCCTAAACCACATGAGGGCAAAATCATTAATCACAATAAAAGGATATGGTGTTTGGCAGCACCATGAAGCTTCCATTAGCGTATACTATCTGTCATTCTCTTCAATAGGATGGAGAGAAACAGGAATTTTTGAATCTGTCATTCAGTACAACATTTATATGCTTCAACAATCATCATAACAACTGCTGACTTATGAAAATGCTGGTGAAACTATTTAAGATATTTATAATACATATTTATAAATATATTCATATATATATACATTTATATATATATATATTTAAGGTATATCTACTTCTAGTTCTTCTTAAACAACTAGATTTTATGGAAGACAATGAATTTGATGGAAGACAATGATTCTGGTACTGGCCTAGTTAAATGAACACAAAATTAACAATCGAGGGAAGAACCTAGTGAAAGGCAGACAAAAATTCTAACAATCGCAAGTTAATACAGTAGTGTTAGCTGCCATATATGCAAGTCCAACAGCTTTCGGAAAAGGCACAGATTAATTAAAGAACATACTCTAGGCACACAGTAATAGTTTTATATAAGTAACTTGTCCTGAAGAGATAAGGAGATGCCATTTCTGTACAGTCATTAAGACTCCAACATCAATCTTCCCATAGTTTCACCAGCTGAGAGGTTAATGCCTAAAGTCAAAAATGGGATGTTCCTCAGTAAAGAAAATGCTCATTCTTGCTAAGTCTCTTTATTTCTTGTTTCAAATTTCATGACATGAGCTGTCTGAATTCACTGAACTGATTTCTACCTTCTGCTATAATTCTTCATGATGTGTTGGTTTCTATGAACCTGTGTCCCTAGAAGCGTCAAGTGTTTAACAAAAATCTTCAGTTCCCTTTGTATACCTGTACCTACTCAAAGTAGATGGTGTCTTGATACTCTGAAAGAGTTTCTGAAAAAGAGCAGCTTTTTATTTCTAAGGAATGACAGTTTTTTGTTTGTTTTTTGTTTCAAGCTCTGCTTAAGGCAAAAGCAGGTAATCAAGGCAGAAACATGCCTTCAGAGAGACAGAAACTCAAGAGATGACATGGTATTTTTTAGAAAGCAAAGGAGGAAAAACAGAAGTAGAGAAGTTAATTTCAGAAGGTAAGTCATGTAATAGGTTTGTAAATTATGTCTGTGTTTTAGATTCAGCTGGGACAGAGTTGTTTTTCATCATAGTGTCTGATATGATGCTATGTTTTGGCTTTAGGAGAAAAACAATGTTGATAACACACTGACCTTTTACGTGTTGTTGAGCAGTGCTGCATAGAGTGAAGGATGTTTTAGTTTTCCCAGCTTCTCCTATTATCTGGCCAGCAATGGGGCTGGAAAGGCACAAGGAGCTGGGAGAGGACAGAGTCAGAGCAGCTGACCCCAGCTGGCCAAAGGGATATTCCATATAATGTGTCATCATGTGGAATGAAAGTTCAAAAAAAGGGGGGAGTTCATCGTGCAGCTTGTCACTGCTTGGGAACTGGTTGGGCATTGACTGGTGGATAGTGAGCAATTGGTTGTGCATCGCTTGTTATAAATATATATACAATTATCATAAATATTACCCTTTTTTCCTCTTCCTTTTCTCTATCTTAGTAAATAGTTTTTATTTCAACTAATGAGTACTACTTTGTGGTTTTTTTGGTTCTCTCTTTCATCCCACTGGGAAGGGGGAAGAGTGAGAAAAGGACTGTGTGGTGCTAAGCTGCCTGCTGGGTTAAACCACAACAGTTAGAGACACTCACATATTTACCAGCGCTTAAAGAAGTCATTTAGAAAAAAAACAAACTAGGAAATGTGATTCATTTGTGCAACATGTCTGGTAAATGAAAGGCCCGTATAGATAATCATAATTAAATAGAACTAGACAAACTAGTTATATGGTCCAGAGCTGAGAAGCTATATTCCCAGTGTTGTCCTACAGCATTCAAAATAGCAGAGACAAAAATAACAGAAAAAATACTTTTACAACTGTATATCACTATCACTAGTTCTCCACTGACTCTCTTATTAGGAATAATTGCTATAAATAAGTAGATTTTCAGGGACTTTACCTAACGCTCATTTGCCTTTGTCCAAGAGTGTGAATTTCTACACCTGTAGCTATGCCTGTACTTTGCTGCTGCTTTTGAAAACACCGAAAATCAATTCTAGTTCTTTTATCTAAGAGTCTCTAAAATACATACATCAACCTGCGTCTGTGATATATTTGTATGCTACAGGAATGTTAATGCATCCAAAGGTTGGAAACTCTGTCCTTAATGGGCTAACATATACTGCAACATAAATTTTGTGCACCGTGAAGTCAAGCACATTTTGATTGTCTTTCCTGCGCAACAAGGAACTCATAAAAGATGCTAACATCACTGTGTGTTTGACAGTATCTATTAGCTCAAATTATTTCAGACCAGAATGTGCTGCCATTTACTTTAGTTCAAAAGTCAGGAAAAAAAACTCCTTCTGGAAATCAGAGTGTTGTTAATGAAATTATGCCATTGTTTACTAAGCTGTGACAGTACAAATCTGATAGAAACCTCCTAAAATTATGTTATATCCCATATTTGTAACAAGTAATTACAAGAATACGAAGTAATGACAAGAGGAAAAAAAGCATCTCTAGGTAGTTATAAAAGTGGGAGTGCTTCTATTAATGGATAGTAAAATTAAAATTTTTTATAAGAATTTAAATGTATCTCCTTCTAGACATCACACTGAGTGCCTAACATTTGGTAACGTTTATGCACCTTATAATAAATTCTGTATTTATTAGAAAGAAAAAAAATATTTAAAAATATACATATACATTTTAAGCTGGAGGACTCCATGGAAAATACAAAGGAACTGCAGAATCTGACACTATAAAGTGGATTGCAGCCATGCATATTTCTGCACTACAACCTTGCAGAATGTCATGATATCTGAATTTGTTCTGAGTTATATGACAATAAATAAGAATGGGTTATATAAATTTTGATAGTAAATCCCATGTTGAGTGTCTTCTGATTTACTTCAGTAGTTTATACTTTTCTTCTGTTTTCGATACAAGGGTCTCATTCTCACAAACCAACCCAATGTTCCTTGATCAAACACTGTTATTCTTTCTGTGTAATGGCATGAAGGTGAGCTTTGAATGGCTAATTTGTTCATTGTATTTAAATTTATGTGCATAAATGAGTTTGGAGAATTAAATCTAACAATGATCTTTCTATTAAACTTTTTTCTTCTATTCTGGAGAATTAAATCTAACAATGATCTTTCTATTAACCTTTTTTCTTCTATTCTACTATTACTGTTTTTCACTTCAACAAGCTCTAAGCATTTTGCAGAAAGGTATTAAAATAATCTCTGACACAAAGAGCAACAGTCCAAACAAAATGTATGATATGATGCAGTGAGAAGGAGCAAGAGACAAACAGGTGAGAGCAGTGCCCATGTATCCATGAGTGTGCATGTTTAAAAAACTGCTCAGTACTCTTTGTTTGAAGGGTTTGCTCCACAGTTTTATGTCTTTTCTCACTTGGCTGTAGCATAACAGAAGCACACAGTCATTATCCTTATAGGTTTACACACAACACAAATTGTTTACAGGATACTCCAAGCAGCTCTGCTTTGCCACTGAAATGGTAAGGAGGGCAAACGGGCCTGCCTGGCTTTGAATGTCAAGCACCAGCAAAAAAATGTCCTCAGGACTTTTCTGTGTTTCAGAAGTCAACAGACAATACAGTATCGGGAAAAGAGTCTTGGATGGAATATGTGCAGTCTAATATTCAAGCATTTGAGGTCAGCAAATATTATGGCACAAAACACCAAAATATCTTTGCATAACAGTGGTCAGGGTGCAAGTTAAGTTCCAGTAAACAAAGGATCAACAGACTTAGGTTAATCCTTATGGCTGCTCAGCAAGCTTATGCTTTAACCCTTCAAATTGCACAATGATATGTTTTGTAGTAATAGTCAAAAACTGGTATATGTAACTGGATTGATCCCAAAAGAATGGAAGATGTGACTAGAAAAAGCATCTAAAGAATGGATGGATTTCAGTTAAAAGTTAATAGCAGTTTATTGTAAATGGATATTTCATTGAATATCCTCCTTTCAGTAAAATAATCTAAATGAAGTTTTCAGTGCATAGAAGAACGATAAATCATCTTCCTATTTATTGCTATTTCAAATATCAAGTTTAAATCAGAAGTTTGGAAGCACCAAAGGGTTTTACAAGAGCTGGAAAAGCAACATGTTATACTGTATTGTTTGATTTTACTAAGTCTTTGAACTCTGGAGATGTTCCAGAAGATTGAAGGAAAACCAGCACTGTGTCAATATTTTGAAAGGGTGAGCAGTATTGCCCTAAAAATTCCATATTCTTGCCAAGTTTTATCTGGTGTAAAACAACTGATGCAGGATTTAAACTAATTGTAAATTAATTCAATCAATAGTAACATATTTAATGGGGAATGACATAGGCTGCTGGAAAAAAAGCTTGCCCAGTTGCTGCACTCATTTTATTCTGATCAGCACTTTGGCTGAAGGTAGAATAGTCAGGATTCTGCAAGACACTTAATGTGATACTACACATTAAAACGATTTTTAAAATGTCTTAAATTTAAGAGATAATACAATACATAGATTTAACACAAGATTACTACTAGGTATCAAAATATAGCACATTTAAGAACTTATATATACATATGCTTAAAAGTACATATTCTAAGTTGTTTCTTATCTGGCCTTCTAAGATTTGGTTCTTGTCCTTATAATGACACAAAGGTTGGTGAAAACACCAACAGTATCTGATGAATGCTGCATCTATAGAAATATCACAGAAAGTGATTATGAGGGCTAGTCTGGAGAACTAGTACCATCAGTGTCAAATGGTGTAAGAAAGAGACCGTAACTACCCTCTCACCTGTGCCACATGCAGTAACTGAAAAAGAGAAGCAGCAGTTCTGAAAGTGACTTGCGTATCACACAGTGATAGACATGTAATGTGACAATGGGGCTTATAGGTCCCAGTGAGACTTACTATATAAAGACAAGGGAATTGAGGTGGCAATCACAGATGCACGTTTCCAAGTGTATCTGTGCATCTAGCAAAGACAGAGGAATGTCCGGAGGAGATCTGTAGTAGTCCTGCTGTACACATCGGTTGTCCAGTCTGGGTATAGGGACGAAAGACTAATTGAACCATCCAGTAGCTGGTTCTCTCCAAAGTTTTCAGTTTCCCAGAGGATAGCTGGCATAGAATCACAGAATCACTGAATGGTTTGAATGGGAAGGGACCTTTAAGATCATCTAGTTCCAACCCCCAGCTATAGGCAGGGACACCTCCCACTTGACCAGGTTGCTCAAAGCCCCATCTAACCTGGCCTTGAATGTTTCCAGGGAGGGGGCATGCACAACCTCTCTAAGCTATCTGCTCCAGTGTTTCACCATCCTCACAGTAAATAATTTCTTCCTAATATCTATATCTACCCTCTTCCAGTTTAAAACCATTTCCCCTCATCCTGTCGCTACATGTCCTTATAAAAACTCCCTCCCCAGCTTTCCTGTAGGCCTCCTTCAGGTACCAGAAGGATGCTACAGGGTCGCCCTGAAGCCTTCTCTTCTCCAGGCTGAAAAGCCCCAACTCTCTCAGCCTCTCCTCATAGCAGAGTTGCTCTACCCCTCTGATCTTCTTTGAGGCCCTCCTCTGGACCTACTCCAACAACTCCATGTCCTTCTTGTGTTGGGGGCCCCAGAACTGGATGCAGTACTCCAGGCAGGGTCTCATGACAGCAGAGTACAGGGGCCGAATCACCTCCCTCGACTTGCTGGTCACGCTTCTCTTGATGCAACCCAGGATACGGGTGGCCTTCTGGGCTGCAAGCACACACTGACAACTTACACTGAGTCTTTCATCAACTGACACTCCCAAATCCTTCTCCTCAGTAAAGTGAATTTCTAGAGGTGTTGGAGCTGAAAGCATCTCAACCTATTCTCAGGCTTTCAGTGGGTAAGACGCTCAACTCACTGGTGTGGAGCTGGGCCAAGGAAGAGGAGTGCTTAGTGGGCTACTTTTGGTAAGCAGAACTGATGCTGTGGAATGAACCGAATACCAGGTTAAGGTGCTGAATGATAATGCTCATCAGAGCCCAGAAAAGGTGTTGGTTGATCTAGACAGCAGGACGGTGGCCATGGAAGTCGGAACCCGCTAAGGAGTGTGTAACAACTCACCTGCCGAATCAACTAGCCCTGAAAATGGATGGTGCCATTGCTGGTGGTGTGGAGCCATGAGGGCTACACTGTGACTAGCAGGAGGGTTGCTGCAATGGCCTAGAAGCCTGGAGCATCAGCTCTGTTGAAGCCATCACAGGTGCAGATCTTGGTGGCAGTAGCAACTATTCAAATGAACTACTGAAGGCCAAAGAGGAGGAGGGTTCCATAAGAACAGCAGTTGAACGTGGGTCAGTGAGTCCTATGCAAAAGGCAAGTGCTGGTCCAAAGGGACTGGTGATGGCCTCTGTTGCCCTCAGCCAACCAAAAGGGAGTCAGACTCAGATCCCCCAGTCTGGAGTAGAAGAGACAGGTGGCCTGAGGCACCCAGTGCATTAACACAAGCAATCCTGGAGATGCTACTGATAGCCATGGGGAGATCTCTCTTTTCTTTGTGAAGGACTGGGCAACCTGGAATGTGTTTGTCCCAGTGAGGGGTCCATGCCTTGGAAAGTGCTATAGTAAAAAAAAATTATTATTATTTTGGCTGATGATACAAAGCTGGGAGGAGTAGCTGACACATCAGAAGGCTGTGCTGCCATCCAGCAAGAGCAGAACTGGCTGGACAGCTGAGCAGAGGAGAAACCTTACGAGGTTCAATGAGGGCATATAGTCCTATACCTGGGGAGTAATAACTGCACACATATGTAAAGACAGGGGCTGTCCTGACCTGCCAGGAAGGAGCTCTGTGGATAAGGACCAGGGTGTCCTGGTGGACATCAGGCTGACCATGAGATAGCAGTGGGCCCACCTGGCCAAGAAGGCCAGTGGTATCCACGGGTGCATTAACAAGAGTGTGGCCAGCAAGTTGAGGGAGGTCATCCTCCCCTTCTACTTTGCCCTGGTGGGACCACATCTGAAGTTCTGTGTCCAGTTCTGGGATCTTCAGTTCAAGAAAGACAGGGAACTACTGTAGAGAGTCTGGTCGAAGGCTACAAAGACAATTAGGGGTCTGGAAGAGTATGTCTTATATGAGTAAAGGCTGAGAGAGCTGGGAGAGTTCAGCCTGGAGAAGAGAAGACTGACAGGGGATTTTGTCAACTCTTACAAATATCTTAAGGGTGGGTATCAGATGGATGGGGTCAGGCTCTTTGGTGGTGCCCAATGACAGGACAAGGGGAAACAGGCACAAACTGAAACACAGGAAGTTTGGACTGAACATGAAGAAAACCTTCTTTACTGTAAAGTTGACAGAGCTCTTGAACAGCCTGCCCAGAGAGGTTACGGAATCTTCTCTGGGAAGAAAACCTGCACGATGCTTTACTTTAGCAGAGGCATTGAACTAGATGATCTCCACAGGTCCCATCCAAGCCTTACAATTCTTTGATTCTGTGATTCTGTTCCTAAGAAAACATGCTTTACACAGGATGATATAAGAAGCTTAATTTCATTTATAAAAACAGAAGTAATCATGCTATTCGATCTAAAAGAAAGATGTCAAATGCTTGGAAATTGAAGCTAGAAGAGCTCAGACAGCAAACAAATTTTTTAAATGATAATGCATAATTAGGGCTAGATTTGAGTGAATATTTTGTACTTTAAAAGAAAGATTAGGCATATTTGTAAAAATTACTGATCAATTGACCACAACTATTGTATCTGAAGGAATCAGGGAAGTTCTACAGACTTGGCTATGCAAGAAGTCAGTCTTGGAGAGTCACAATGGTCTTTGTTGACTTTACGTCATATTAGTCTCACTTAAAAGTACATAAGTTTGTGAAGGTCTCTGAAAGGACAGTGATAGGAATTTAACCACAGAAGTGAGGACTGCTAGGAAACAGAGTAATTCCTTAATTATTATTTATCAAGGAGAACAAGAAACATGCCAGGAACAGAGATAAGGTTTCTGTGGAGAGAAGTGAGTAAAGAACAGAAAAATTACTGGAACGAAGAGGTACCTCAGAATAAGTTTAAGACAAAAATTAGATCATCTGAAAATAAGGAAGAATCCAAGAAGGCATGGCCAGCATCCCAGAATCCTGAAAGACAAAGCAGACACTAATAAAAAAATAGCTGCAAGAACTTTAACTCTTCACTGACACCAAGAGAGGTATTTGGAAATGACCAAAAGAAGGTAATGTTAGATCAGTACTTCAGACAACACTCAGAGCAGCACAGGCTGAGGGGAGGCCTCATGGAGGCTGCAGCTCCTCACAGGGAGTTTTGGGGCAGCGCTGAGCTCTGCCCTCTGGTGACAGCAACAGGGTCCGAGGGAACAGCATGGAGCTGTGTCACAGGAGGGGCAGCTGGGGGTTAGGGACAGGTTCTGCACTACAGGGTAGCCAAACGTTGGTACAGGCTTCCCAGGGCTTGATCATAGCAAGAAGCTTTTGGACAATGCTCTCAGAAATATGGTTTGACTTTGGATGGTCCTTGTGGAGCTGGGAGTTTGACTTGATATTTGTGAGTCCCTTCCAACTCAGGTCATTCTACAACTCTGTGATTCTACGATTCTAATAATTGAATGTCAATGAATGTAAAAGAGGAATGATGCTGTTTCCAAACAAATCTGAGAAAACAGGCAGGTAAGAATACCTACCAATAATATGCATGTAATACATACGTATGTGGTATCTATCTGAGGTTTAAAAACAAATGATAACTAGATTAAAAACAAAAGAAAGGAGGATGTGTTCTCAGGCCTATAAGGTTTCAGATATTGGTAATGAAACAAATTGTTTTGGTGGCAATGGGAATAGGATTCTTGAAAGCATCACTGAGAGCTGGCAGCAAATAACTGAGTGGAAATTCTACATGAACCATATGTACCTGCACTACTTCAGGCTGCAACTTACAGCTTGCTTTCAAATGACCAGATTTGGAACAGCAAGTAAGGTGACACCAACTGACTAAAGCACTGGATGAAGTCAAATTGTCCACATCTGTTTTTTCCTAAAGCAACCTATTAACTAGTATAAATCAGCTATCTCTCTTTCCCTCCCCACAAAGTCACCAGGCAACATATAAATCCATATACATCAAAACAACAAAAAAAAACATACTATTTTCCTGTCGTAGGATTCTCCACTGCTGTATGTTGTAGCTAGTGTGGAGGCACATTCTTCCAGGTACCATGGCTTCTTCCCGCTTTCAGCTGTGCTGCTTATGGAGATAGTGTAGATGCTATTGGTGTAGCCATCACAGGAGCAGTGGTCTCGACTCCTTCCCCCATTTCCAGATGCCCAAACAAAAACTGAACCTAAGCCTCTTCGTCCCTGTTTGGAAAGAGCACAAAAGATTTGAATAATAATTCTTCCCCGTCACACGTTTAATGAGCGGGCATTTGCCCACAAAAGATATTTGATATGAGAAAGACAATAAAACAAGCTATCTCACTGTGAAGAACCTGAAATAAAAACAGGATTTAGCATAGTTCAGAATTAGACATAAATATAATTCAGAAAATGAGTACAATGAACATAGCTTTAGAAACAACTTTTCTACAGTCTATTTGTTGCTCATCACCTATGCTGTCCTGTCTTACTAAGAAAGATGTGCTGAAGACTCAGAGAAGACATTAAAACACACTGAGTTAAAAAAGGAAAAGAAATAGCATACTTGAAACTAAAACTCTTTGTAATGCACACTGCTTTTGGTCTACTCCTCCCACCTGTTCCTTTCTTCCTGGATTGCCCAGTGGCATTAAATACTATTTGGGTAGCATTCTATACTGGCAAAACAGTGTCATGGTTTCACAGACACTCTAAATCACAGAATCACAGAACTTATGAAGTGGGAAGGGACCTCAGGTCACCTAATCCAATTAAGCTAGTCCACTGTAAATACTAAGTGCAGGACACAGTATATGAACAAAAACTGACAAAAAGAAGTTTCGTACAAATCAATTGTTCAAATTAAGCACTAATGCATTAGCACAGTGAGATATTTTAAGTATATGAATAGTTAAACAAATTACTTAGGAATATTTGTAATTTGAAATGAGGACTTAATGTAAGTAACCTTATATTGACATTTTCTTAGTATGGCAAAGTTATGTAGTATCCAAATGAATCAAAGCATATTTTCAGTGATGCTGGTAATCTTAAATAGGCATTGATGTTAAAAGTGAAAATAGTAACTTACATTGCTGATACATGGGAACTGAAAATCCCCATGGCTGATACAGTCATGGGAATTGAAATTTTCCTGATTTATATTTGTCTAGTTCATGCTGGTGAATTAAATACAGATTCATGCAACTTTATGATCTCCTTTAATTATCAGCAGTCACTGTCTGGAAGCATAGAATTCAGAAAGGAATGCTCAACAAAGTTTTAAACTTGTTTTTGATTAAGCTAAAAACTGTCACCTTCTTCCATAGGACATTCTCTCAAGCAAAGGAACATCCTTCTAAGCAACAACTGAAGTAACATTTTCATTTATACTTTGTTTCTCTGTAACATATCACTTAATATCTATCTGGGTTCTGTACAAGGTAGGCCTACCCCTGTGCATGATAAATTCATGTTGTATGGCATAAAACATCACTTCCTGTGCATTAATTACTTGACCATGTAAGGAGTGTTTGTTTGTTTTTCTGAACAGAGTGCAATTGTGTACCACAATTAACATAAAGACAGCTGTAGGACATCTACTAGGTCAACCTTAAACAATTAACAATTCAGAGATTCATTTAATCCAGATTCACAGAGGGGTTTCATTATGGCATTTGGTGTTGAGAACCTACATCAATGTAAGACAAAACCCTCACATAGTTCAAAATCCAAGCTTGAGTTCTCAACTGTTGATGAGTTCCATTTTTGTGAGTTTAATAAAAGTAAAGTACCTGGAAAGACTCTTCTCGCCAGCAAAATATGCTAAATATCAAATTCTCCTGGCTAGTGTTTACATAAGGTTATGTCTCTAAAATGCAACTTCTCATTAAAAAAACATTTCAAGCGGAGAAAAAAATTCCAGGGTGCCAAGTTAAATGTATTTTGAAATCCACATTCTCCAGACAGTATCAGCCTGACCAGTTGAGAAGTGTAACTGTTTCAACTTCTTTCTATTCCTTTAGTTGATCTTAGCTACTACGCAGATAAAATGATGCAAAATAGTACCATTTTTATTGTTTTAACGAGAAGTTTTCTGAAGTGCTCCATTCCTATAGCTCCCTTTTCCTACATCATGAACCCTTGACAAATCAAAACCCATTTTAGTTTGGGCTCTTGTTCTGCCTGCACTTCTTAGCCAGAAGATTTTGATTCAAAACTGTCTGAAGTCAGTGGTATGTGCTTTGCAACTTCACAGGGCAGGAACCAGTTTGCAAACCACCTCTCTTTCATTCTACTGTCTAGTCGTCTCCCTTTTCAGACCTTTACTTCATTTAATACTACATCCTGAAAACACCTGATGACATCAATGTGAGAAGATAAATGGAAAGATTAGTTGATGCATAGTCACTGATTTAGGAAGGCTGCTCCAAAATAATGCCTCCTATTTTATTATGTCTGCCCATGGCATCAGAGGCAGATGTTGGTGGTACGGCAGTAGAGGTTGAACCTTCCCAACAATATTCCATTATATTTTTGGTGCCATGCAACAGATGGCAGCAGAGGTGCCATCTGACAAAACAGAATCTGACATGAAAGTGCATATGAAGCAAAGAGGTGTCACTGAATCCTCTTTGAGGAAAAAATTGCACCCACTGAGATTCATTGTCGTTTGGTGAACATTTCTGGAGACCAAACAGTGGATGTGAGCACAGCGAGGTAGTGGGTGGTGCATTTCAGCAATAGTGATAGCGACAGTGCACCACTTCTACTTGTGCACATCTTCAGAAGTGTAGAATGCAGGCTTTTGTTCATCGCTGTTACAAATGCATGGCTAATGAAGGTGACTATGTTGAAAACTAGTGTTTTGTAGCTGCAAATTTGCTCTTTCAAACACTATTACTGTACTCTTTGTATTTGTTGCAATTTCCATGGAAATAAATAGGAGGCATTACTTCTGGAGCAACCTACATATTATCCCAGAAGTTCAGGGAGCCAAATTAGGGCTCTCTGCACATCTGTGGAGAATGGAAAGGAGGTTTGTACTAAAGATATGCTGTTTCTCTACACTTTTATTTGTTCCTGCTTGATTTTTACTGCTTTTGTTTCAGATTGCTCTCATCATCTCTTGCAATTAGCTAACACTTTCCAGCAGTATTTTATTATTTGCTTTCATCTTGTCTACTCAACAGTAATTTTGCCTTGTCTGTCAATTGTGACATCCCTTCTGGGGTCATGTAGAGATTCTTGTCTTGTCCTACACTGGTCTTAAAAAACAAATTCTCTCTTGTACATACATACAAACCAATGATGTAATACGTGGATAGGCAGGCAGAACAGATACTGCAAAGCATATCACACAGTCACACAGAAATAGTCAAAACATTTAATCAAAATGTTCTGATGAATTTTTTGTCTCCTGAAGAATTTTACATGTGTCTTTTTCCTATGTTTTTAAGTTAAGCACAGTACTATGTAGTTACATTTGGCCTACTTGGTACCCCACTGGAAACGCACAGTAAACCACCAATACAACCAGAGAATAAATGAGAGATAGAATCTATTTTATTATTTTCCCTAAAAATCTATCTCACATTTTGTAAAAAAATAAAATAAAAAAATAAATTAATTTATGCATGGAAGGAGAAGACCAGAAAAAACTATCAATAACAGTCCACTGTTGTTGTTGTTGTTTTTGCCATTAATATCAGCTGGTTTTGACTGATAAGTCTGCAGACAAAAGCATAACATGATTTGTCCTACTCATGCAAAGAAAACCGCTTCACAGCAGGGTAGGACTGTAGTTTGTGCAAATTTTGCAGACACAACATCTGAGTTATTAGCTTCTCTGAACAGAGACTGTGTCTATATTTCTTTAGACACATACTTCTGTTGCTGTACTAATCATGAAAAATGAGCTGCGGAAAAAGATATGTGAGTACGTTTTGGGGCACAACATATAGTCTCATTGCAAATATGCCCATGGATGTTAGAAATTCTGCAATGCAGTTTTTAAAAATAATATACACCAGCTTAAATTTTAATAGTGATTTAGTAATCAGTGTAGTTTAGTGCTTTAAAAATAAATCTGCACCCAGATTTACCTTTACGTGCTCAGTTTTTTGTAAACAACTGATAACATGTATTTCTTACAAACTAATGTCTCCTGTAACTATATTAAGTATCAATGTCTCTGCCATTGTGATAAAAATTAAGTACCAAGTGCACTGACTAATGAAAAAGAGTTTTTATTAACACACAGAAAGAAAGAGTTGCCATTCCCTAGCACACTGCAATACTGAACATTTAACTACTCACCTTTTTACAGAAAATAGCATTATCTACAGTCTAGTCTATGCTAAATACCTCATTCCTAAAAGGTATTTGGCAAAGCAAATGGCAACCTCCTCAAAACTAAATTCGACCTGACCAAAACAATATATCAAGTAAATAAGTTCTGGTTTACATTTACTGTCTATTGTTAAACCACTATTGGTTTCCTCCTTCTCCATGTTTCCAAACACCCCACTTTAATTCAATAGATCCGGTCATGCTCAGGAAATTATAAACTTAGTAGTAACTATACAAAACAAGTAATTAGAGCAACAACATCAGCTGTCCTACTGTATGTGAATGCCTTTCCCAACTGGTCTCCTTTCAATACATGAAGTTAAATAACATTTGGACTCTGTTACAAAGTTAAGATAAACATACATGCAAGGCACTCTGCAGCTTTTACTGTTTGTCTAAATCTATCATCTGTCATCTGCCAGATGCCCAAGGGTGTCAAGATGAAAAGTCAAGCCTTAAGCTGCCAAAGAAGCCATGTGTCATTTATTACTGAAAAGCAAAGGTGCATTTACAGACCATATGGGTACAACTTCGATGAAACTAAAACAGTTAGAGAATTACAGCAGAAGCATGGACCAGGGTGTAAAGGGTGCAGAGCAAAATACACTCAGTGCTTGTCCCATGTTGTTAAAAATGCACTGTCTCACCCCTTAGGCCGTGTTGTGTCTGCTCTATAATTTGCAATGGTAGCTACCAACTCCCTCTTACAGACTCTGCAAGGTCTGTAACTGCGCTTTTGCTTCTCAGTGAACCAGGCCATTATGAAATGGTCTCATTTTGTTTTCTCTGCTCTCTTACATTGCTTAAAATGCCAGATGACTAAAAAACATAAAAATAAAAATCACATGCTCCATTTTGAAATGAAGTGTTTCACTGACATCTAAGACTTGCTACTGACCTACTGACTCAGTCCAATTTTCTAGCACATTTCCTAGGCAATGTTAGTGTTCTCCACACACAGCAGACTGTAAATGAAATGGACCCATGTCATTGATAAAAAGAGCCCAAGGCAAAAACTGCACCTGTAAAAGCACAGCACAGCACAACACGTGGGGCATTCCCATTTTTATTTCCTAGTACCTTCTTTTCCTTCGTCAGCAAGTTGCAAAGGGGTAAGTGATACAAAAGCTATTTTTTTTCCTTTTTTTTTTTTTTTTTTTTCCCAATTCAACAGCATGGAAGGGTTGGTCTGCCAAGAACCAGAGCCAGTATGAACATTTTTGTAATGACATCTGCAGAATTTCCTAACACTATTAAAAGAACATCCACCGCTCCAAGTGTGCGTGTTTGTGTATGTATGTGTGTATACCTATAAAACACATCTCTCTGAATGAATGCCTTACTGGTACTGGCACGTACCATTGTAAGGTAGAGGTCTTCACACTTCAGTCTAAGGACAACCAGGAGGCCACATACTTGCAAGTTGCTTCCAGCATGCTTCCATCTAATAAAAAGAGTTTCCATCTACAAGCTACACTTTAAGCCAGTAGAGCAAGATTTATTCACACTGTTTTACAAAGTTTAGACTGGCCATTCATTCACTGCTTTACAAGTCAAGCTGCCTTAATCCACTTTTGAATCCTGATGCTTTCCTGTCCACGATGTAGGATGGGAACTGAATGCCCCATCAGCCCTCCCTGTTACATGGTGAGTTTTGCTACCTTTGTGGAAGCGATCAAATTTACCAATGGACAGGAAGGTAAATTAGAAGGAGCAGGAAATGCAGAGGACAGAACTGCTGAACTCAGAGTAATTAGAGGTACAGGGGCTGCAGCCAGTGAGAGGTAAATTGGCAGCAGTATGCTAGAAATCCCAGACTCACAAGCACAAAACACAGCATGCAAATAAAAAATGAAGAGAACCCTATCCATGGCTAGAATCTAAACATTTAATTTCCTCTGTTCTTGATAATATTGTTCTACAATTACTTAACGCTTCCAATAACAAAAACTACTGCTGGGAAGTGAGATTGATCCTGATGTGGGAGCAGGAAAAAGTAAGCCCATGGTAAGAACTCTTCCATAAAAATGGATTCCTTAACTGGAAATGGATTCCATAACTAGAACTGAAGTTCTAGAACACAGGTCAGTTCTCTGGGGACCTAAAAAAAAACAATTATGCAGGCATCATTTTGAGTGCAGTCTCCATGGGGATAGGCACCACAGAACACAGCATCCTGAGAAATGCACTTGTAAGAGACAGTATCTCCTTGCTGCCAGCTTCCACGGATTTCTGCACAGTCTGGGAGCTGGATGCCACTGCCCTATGTAGAGTCAAAGTGCTGCCAATCTGCTGACTGGCAACATTTTTTCTGTTGAGAAGCAGCATCTCCCAGCTCCTGCTGAGTTTCTACAATCACACTTAACCTCTAATTTGGAAATGAAAAATACAGTCTGGCACACCACGCTTAAAAAGTATCTGGCTCTTCTGTAGTCTGCAAAGTACTCTCACTCTGAAGCAGGCATCTCTCCAGCGGAGATAACAACAAGCTGAGAGCCCCAGGCAAAAACTTTGAAGCCCTATCAAAAGACAGTCAAACAGATTATTTCTGATTCCATTCTATTTGATAGCCTCTCTGGCTATCAAAAGGGAAAAAAAGATCATAAACAAAAGGGGAAAAATAAGTGGCCATGAATTCTGCTGAGGTATGCATGCTTTCAGGAAAATTCACATTTGGGTATCAATTCATTAAAAATGTAACATATAATCTCTATGACAAAATGAGTGATAAACTTAACAGATGTACGTAAATAAAGATGCACGTTTGAGGAAATGCTTAAAAATTAAGTCCTGCATTTGTGTATTAGCATTCCTGTTTTTACTGTTAGGGAAACTAGAAAGTCAAGAAAGAATTTCCTAGTGCTGGAGCAAGCATATCCACAATACATTTACCATGCAAAAGTCTATCACTTATAACAAGAAACAATTAAGTTGTTGAAAAGGTAAGTTGTTGCCAATGCAATTAAACTTCTTGGATACTTCTGAACCAATTTTTTTATAGAAAAGAAAAAAATATAATCACAACAAAATGTATTTTATTAGCTAACATGATATGACACTTTTACGATACTGAAGCATGAAAATACTTCAGTGTGTGCACTAAGGAGAATGTACTGAATAATCTCAAGCATCTATTCATTAACACAGTAATTATTGGGATATATCAGTGGAATGTTGCAACATGTATCCTTGCATGTCATGTACTTTTTATTTTACTCTTCTCTAGAACAACAGCTTAAACAGCTCCAAGTTATTCCCCACAGAGCTATAATTAGTGCTTAAAGTGCAACCAAAAGAAGTGTTGGCTGAAACCTGAAATCTGAACCTGTGGAATGTTGGAATGAATTTCCCATTTTCCTAAACAAAACAGAGCCAGCTACAAAGCTGCATGAATCACAGTTCTGGCTTAAGCTATCTCTCCTTATCATTATTACTATTGTTGTTGCTGATATGGTTATTAGAGTAAAACAAGATGCATACTGTAAACACCTGTGACAAAACAAGAGCTAGGTTTTCCAGAATTTCTGTTATACGAGAAGTCTCTAGTTAATGACAGGGAGAATTGTCTCTACATGTAAAGCCAAAGAACAGGCACCATGTAAGAAAGATACCCATGTTAGGACTGGATAAGGGATAGATCTCACAGGCAAACACTCAATCATGGGGATGGCTCAGGCTACCTTTATACTGCCATTTGATTAAACTCTCTGGAGATGAGGCTATGCTTATCACATCCACATAGCTGTTGTTTCAATCATTACTTCAACTCTCCCTTATAGAAGACTTCAGGCTATCAAGACGTCCACTGAACTTTTGAGGTATTTTCTGGAAATACAGTTCTTTTCAGTGGGTGAGCAGAAAATAAGGCTCCATCATGCCTACCTCTGCCAGCTGAGGACTGTAGTAATGGCTTTGTGCAGTTTGTTTCCCAGTAGCATTTGTTTAGAAAAAAAAAAGAAACTGCACCATTACTGCCCTCACCGTTTTGTGAGTGTTAAACTTATGTCAAATTCTACACACACACACACACACAAATCTATGTTTTCCCACATGACACACAGAATTGCACAGATTTTGCTGTTGTTCAAGTCCTTGGAAGTAAGTGAGGAAAGGGCATTAGCCATCTGCCCACACAAGACAACGAGTTTAACATTTCATAAATGCACTCTTCGAAATGCACAGTACAAGTGTATGGAAAGAGGTTCATTTTGCCAAGGCTGCTTCTGAGTATTGGCATTCCAAACTATGATTTATTGCACATTGTGAATAGTGTGGGTTTTCATGTTCAGCTGCATCACCTGTTTCAGGTAGAGCACACAAAACTAGAGGCCACTTCGCACAACTAGTCCAAAAGCAGTAATGCTGTTCTGGCTCGCTACAACAGTTTCCATACATGTGTGAGAATGGATGAGGTAACTAAACAGTTTTGGTTTCCAGTACACTTTGTGACATTGTAAGGAAACTGGACATTTTGAGGTATATTTTCCTGTAACTTTCATTCCAAATTTTCCTGCCCTTTAGGACATGTATATTCCAGTGAATGTAATGTAAGAACATTTCTGGTACATTATTTCTTTTTCTGCATATTCTTTTTTTGTTCTACACACACTGACTATCTGTAAAAAAGCTCACTTCCTATGCAAAGCAAGGGAGAGGAATTTTAAGATTAGTCTTGTTTATATATTTCCAAAATAAAATAAAATGCATAATTCACCCAGGTATTACTGAGTCCAAACTCTGTTTAATTTACTGGAAAGCAATATCCCTAACTCTGCTTTGACTGAATGCTGAAACTTGCCAACTAGGTGCAAACTAGCTAGATCAAAGAATTATAATTAGCTTAATGATGTGCTGAGCTTTTCACTTAACCTGATTTTTGCTGGGCAATCTCAGTTTGGAGAAAAATAAATCACATCAAGTGTAAACCATGCTTGCAAAAGCATTGAAGTAAACTAACATATACATATGTGCCACATGCAATGAAATGAAGTCTGTAGGTAACACATACATGATGAACAAATTCTTGGAAAGGAGTGAATCTGAAAGGGAGCTTAGGGTCATGGCAGATAACCACCTGGCTATGAGCTTCCCTAAAACTTAATCTGATTGTTGGATCTCTAGGCAGAATGAATATGAGTATGTGAAGGAAACAGGGTAACAGTACTAACCCTGCGTAGAGAAAGCTACAACTTCTGTCCCCCTTCTGGTAATCCACACTTAGTAAAGTTATGCTGGGAAGCAGAAGGAGTTTCAGAAAAGAACTACAGGAATGAACTGTGGTTTGGAGATCCTGAATAACAGAAGGAAATTGAATATATAAAATATTATTGGTCAAAGCTTTAGAAAAGATTTTGAAGAACAATTGAAGTGAGTTAAAATGCAACGTTCACTTAGTTTAGGAATCCAGACATATCTGTTAACTTACTTTATGCAGACAAACGAATTAGAACCAGTCTACCTGGTTTATACAAAACTTGTAATGGATCCTCAAAAATCAATAATGAAATGAAAGAAAATGATGGTTAATGTAACGGCAAGGTGGAGGTGGAAATGGCTGTGTTGAATGGGCTGTGCTGGAGAACTCATGGGGGTTGAGGAAGTCATGTGAGTAGAATATGTAACTAAGATATTAGGTGATTTGGAAATTAATAAAAAATGCTAATTAATCTACTAATTACTACTGTCTGCATTCAAGAAAAGAATTCAAGCGGAAATATGTGGAGAGAAGCATCACTATGATAATCAGGGAGAAGGACAGCTTAAATTTTAAAGTCAGTGTGATTTGCGTAGCACAGCAAAATGACAGCTGAGAGAGCATATGATTGTGGTCTGTAAATATATCAGAAGAAAAAAAAAAGGTATGAGAAAAGCTGCTTAAGCTGAAGCACAGTTTTGGCACAGCAACAAATGGGCAAATACACTGAGTAAACCTGGCTATAACTTAGAAGAAAATCTCTAAAAAATAGATTAGTCATGGCTGTGAAAAAGTCTCCCAGCAGAAATAGGGGGAAAATTTTTCTAATTCATTTTAAAATAGAAATTGCTGAACATATTTACAAGACGAGATGCCTGCGATAGCAGGAACTGTACTGGATGACTTACATGGTCATTTCCTGCCTTATGTCCCTATGCTCCAACTTAATTTATTCAAGAGATCACTTGGCCAAAACCCATGATTACTTACAGGTGGAGATTTTTAACACCACAAGATGCACAATAAATATAGCAGAAATGGCACTGTGCAGTGGAAAGGAAACTAACAAACTTAATTGAGCAATAAGACACTGATTTTTAATAGTGAAGGTAGTTACTGATTTCCACAACTGTGGACATAACAGGTTTCAGACAAGGCAAGTGCTTACCAAAACATGTACAAAATTCCTCAAATACAAAATGAATCAAGAAAATAGGGATGTTGATGCAATAATAATTTGATGAAATTTTGTGGATCTGGCTTACCATGAAGACTAGGACTCATAACTGTCTTTTCTTTAGTTAGAAATATGAGTATTCCTAGCCAACAGTACTATGTCTCATGATATCAGAAAGCAGAATTCTATATTAAAACTCAACACCACTTTTCCAGTTTTCCTATGCGGTCAATCCCCACCTACAGTACAAAGGCACCCACAGTTTAACTTCACATGTTAAAGTAAATACAACATCACATAATGTATCATAGATGCTATAGCCATGTATAGTACATATATGCATAGTATACATGCAATACACATAATCGATAAATGCCAGGACCTAACATCAAGTTACATAAGCATACCGGATACGTCTTCTGTGTCCTTAACCCAAGTTCAGCATTAATTCTGACTTAATCTGCAGCAAGTTGGTTTTGGCCAATTCATAAGAACTGGAGCTCTTATGCACGCAAAAGTTATCAGTGTATGATCTGAGTTTAACATACACAGTTACATGTTCATTCAGCCACAAACTACAGACATACAGAGTTACCAGACACAATACATAGTTTAAAAATATGGTATTCGCCTCTGTGCAGCACAATATTTCAGTGTATAAAATGACAGCCACTTGGGAATTATTTTGAGACATTTGATTGGAATTTTCTTTGCAGAAATTACTATCTTTGATTTTTTACAGTCCAGTGCTCCAGCAAATCCAAGTAGAATATCTCTTCTTTGCATATAGAACGCATTCTATTCAGAACGATGCAGAGACATGAAGACAGGAGAAGCGAATAGCATTTTCAAATAAATTTAAGAGAAACATATATGTGGCACAGCACAGGCAGCAAACCTTGTCCTAGACACTTGCAAATTGTGAGCAATCTCTTTCAATTTTGGAGTAAAAGCATTTAGTAGTAGCAGCAATAATACTAAATATGTGAACTTTTCTTTCTTTTCTCTTTCGCCTCCCCTTCTGTTCCATTTCCTTCACATTCTCTTCCTTGCATCAGGGTAGGAAGCTTATTTAGTGATTGTAAAAGAGCCTTCTGCTCCCTGAGAACAATTTGAACACAATCTGCAGCCTAAGCTGGTGAAGCGAGAGAGATAAGAAGGGGCACTGATGATGGGAGGGAAGGCACCAAGCCAAGTTCTCACAAGAGGTTCAGCCACACCGCATCTGATCATTAATGTCCATCAAACATTTTGGCTTGTGTTCAGCTTGCTAAACAGAAAGGTGTCACGGCAATAAGGTGAAGGCCCCTATGCTGATGAAGGCAGAAAGCCAAAACTTCCCATGTAGATTTCACCACCTGTCCGCCCTTGTAGGTTGTATTAAAAATGCCCTGCCACTGATTTGGACTACCTTATGAGTACTGCACAAAAAATAACGTTAAGCATGCAGTTGGTGAGATGCTGGAAGAACAGTTCCTCATAAACACAAGAAAGGGATCACATTTTCCAGAAACTTGACTATGAGTTCTTCGTCAAAAAGCAGTGAGAGTACAAGTCAGAATATCTAAAATGTATTACTCTCTCGATGATGTTGAGACTGATCTAAATGAGAAGGCTTATTTAGATGAACATAAATGAACTAGTTCCAGTTCTGTATTCCAGAGTCATAAATCAGAGAATAAGTCTCTCCGGTGCTTACAGCATTGTGCTTATAGACTGTGATTTTCAGGCAGATGTCTTAAAATTCACACTACTTCACTTTTATCTCTCTTTTGAATCAAGAGACAACTTCTGTATTCTCCCTTTTGTTCCAGAACCAGCAAAATCTCATTACACAGTTTGGCCACAATCATGTTTTGCCATGCTATGCCTGTTTGTTCTTAACACAGGGTGAGACATGACACTGCCTACCTATTTTTTTCTTGAATATGTTATTTTGGACACATTGCTCTTCATTCTGCTGCTCTGCCTGTTTATAATTGAATTGGTTTTGCAATTATTACATCTACATCTTCTAATGCATTAGTCTTTATTACACAAGCTTCCAGAAAGGACTTTGTCAACTGGAAGCATAATATAAAGGAAGCTTTCATATTTGCACAGAAATTGATAGCAAAGTCTCCAAGGCTTCTCTTTGAGCTCATGTATGCAAATTTGATATAATTAAACAAAACACCCTAAAGATGACAGAAAATAATGGTACTCAAGACAGGTTTAAAAATTGGCTTCCTCTTCTTTTACCTGGACTCTAGGAAGAATTTTGAAAGTATATTTAATTTGTGGTTTAGGTTTTCATATAATAAACTCAGTTATTACTCAGTATCCTTTCTTTAAATAGATTTGTCTGTTTCAATTTATGGCATGTGCTCTCTGTGGAACTATACAGAAAAAAACCATACAGTCATTTATCTTTGTTATTTTGTGAAGGATTTGGAAGAAGTAAGCATATTAGCTCAGCAGATTTAAAAATAATAATAGTTCTAAAACACCTTACACGAGCTGTTAATTGGAATAACTTGTGCTAAAGACAAACTATACTTTTTTTCTTCAAGGATTCTGGTCTCTCGGCGAACAGTAAGAAGCTGTGGCTGTTGCATCCATTCATTTTTAATTCTTTAGTACAATAAAAAAATCACTCAGTTTATTTATATTATAATCAAAGTTATTATCCAGCATCACCTTTCATTTTCCTAATCAAAGTATAATTTAACTTTCAAATTCTTTTAAAAAATCCTGACCTTTCTCTTTTCTGTTCTGTTTTCTACAATAATATCCAGTTGTGTTTGCATATGCACAATAAATGAACAGTATCACTCTTGAACCTTTGTGTAGATCTGATAAAAGATCTTGTCACTTTTTCCTGTAACAATGTTACTTTACAACACAGACACTGCATGTAATGCTGTCATCCAGTTCAATATTTACAAAAGAGAAAGGTCAGGAACAGTACACAGTGTAATCTGCATTTTTGTCTGCTTCTTTTTATTTGCAAACTTATTGTGACTGTTTATGGAAATTTGTGTTTGGCAGATTACCTAGTCATTACCTTGGGTAACGATTTGATTTTACGAATATTCAGGCAAAGGGATAATTCGTCCTTTCTTCGCCCATTTGCCTCATGTTTTAAAATGACACATCTTAGGACTGTGTAAAGAAATATAGAAAGAGTACTGAAAAGCATGCTTATGTGAAGAGAATAGGAACAGGTTCATCCTGAAGTAATTTTTGGTGTGAAAACTAAGCCTATTAAGGAATTGAAATTTGCAAGCTTTCAATCTACACCACATTTTAAAAAATGAACACTGAAGACTAATCTTAAGCATTTTGTTTTCCTTATCACTATGATTTTCAAAAAAAATCTGAGTTTTGTGTAAGTTTTAAAGAAAACATTTATTTCTTTTGAAGAGATGAAAAGGCTTTCACAAACAGAACTATAAAAATTTCTGAATACATGGAAGTACTTAAATCTTTTTCTGGATGACAAGCTGAGAGGTGAGTTGACAAACTGGAGGAAAGGGACGCCATCCTGACAGGACTGAAACATGGGACCCGACGAACCTCATGAAGTTCAACAAGGCCAAGTGCAAAGTGCTGCACCTGGGTCAGGGCAATCACAGACACAAATACAGGCTGAGCACTGAGTGGATGGGCAGCAGCCCTGAGGAGCAGAACTTGGGGGTACTGGAGGATGAAAAACTGAACAGGAGCCAGCAGTATGCACTTACAGCTCAGAAAGACAATAATATCCTCGGCTGCCTCAGAAGAGGTGTGGCCAGCACGGCAATGGAGGTGATAGTAGCCCCTTGCTTGGCCCTCACAAGGCCCCACTTGGAGAACTATGTCCAGCACAAGACTTGGACCTGCTAGCGCAGTTCCAGAAAAGGGCCATGTAGATGATCAGAGGGCTGGAGCATCTCTCCTTTGAAAACAGGTTGACAAGTTGTTCAGCCAGGAGAAGAGATGGCTCTGGGGAGATGTTATAGCAGCCTTCCACTATCTGACAGGGGCCTATAGAAAAGCTGGAGAGGGACTCTTCGACAGAGAGTGTAGTGATAACAACTTTAAACTAAAAAAGAGTAGGTTTATATCAGATTATGCTGGAATAAATTCTTCACTCAAAGGGTGGTGAGGCACTGGAACAGTTTGCCCAGAGAATCTGTGGATGCCCCATCCCTGAAGGCATTCAAGGCCAGGTTGGATGGGGTTTTGGACAACCTGGTCTCATGGAAGGTGTTCCTGTCCATTAGCAGGGAGGGCTGGAACTAGATGGTCTTTAAGGTCTCTTCCAACCCAAACTATTCAATCAGTGAACCATGAATAGAATAGAACCATGAATAGAACCATGCTTCTATTCAGCGCTGAATGAGCAACTTTGGGCAGAAAAAAAAGTTAATAAAATGAAATAGAAGCAAAGCCATAAAAAAAACAATAATTTGACTTGTATCTAAAAGGATTTCTACTATTTCCTAGAAAAACAAAACAAAACAGGAAAGCCCTACATAAGAATTTTAAAATGAAATAGTACGTTTCCACTATATACTTGTACCTATAAAAATATAGGACAATGTGCTAGTAAAATGATCCACAGGGTATTCTCTCAAACAGTAATAACAATGAGACAACGATGCTATTAGGCAAGTTTCCTGCTCTTTACAAATTAATCTACAGTTCTCACTTACACTGGATTTATCTGGAGTTGAAATTTCAATGAGGAAATGGTTGAGTCCTCTGGGTACAGAAATTTGGGTTAAACTTTCCATGGTTGCCTTACCTTCATAAAATATATTTAAACACATGTCTGTTTAGACATAAAACTTCTTTTGCTTATTGTGCTTGAACAATTCAACAATATATTTCCTCAATTTTCCCCTGCATCCTGCTACAGTTTCTTTAGTCTCCCTTCATTACTTCACTGTTTTTCTTCTCAGTGGTCATTGTCAAACAGTAATAAGCTGCAACTGAGTGATAGGGAGAAATGACATTCCAGCTGAAAGGAGGATTGATGATGTGCGGGAAGTAGTAATGGAGAGGTATTTGGACTTCTCACATTCTTGTTATATTGTTCTAAGAGCATTTCAATAACTCTTCTGATAATGATTATGAAATACCACGGAGCCCTCTGGGGACAGACTCTATCAGTGTCCTTAAATGTATTTAACTGCTAACTCCCTAAGATTTCTTGCAAAGTCAAGTACTTGCTTGAATATTTTGCTTTACTAGGCTTTATACAGTGCATACAGTACTAGTAAAAGCGTAAGTATGCAGCTCCATATGGGTCACCATATAACCTAATGTGGTTGTATGGTGTTGCATGGTTAATAAAGTATTCATGGCACTGAGATTTATGAGAGATATTTTTAATATTATGTATCACAGGAAGCACTCTGTCCCTGTCATCAGTTTAGTGTTTCAGTAATTTCTCTTCATAGTTTACCTGCTAGGTAACTGAGCGTGTATTATTCACATTTGGAGCAGGAGAGGGCAGGGGACTTGGCATATCTGTCAAAACTTCTTGCAAACTTAAATAATAGCTACACTTCCCAATCTTGCTGCAAAGAGTTAGCAAGTTCCATTAACCATGTTCCAGTTCCACCTTGATCCAACGGTTTCAGGCTCTTCAAACAAATGTTTCCCAGATACTAGAGTTACTTACTCACCTTTAAAATAGCGAGTCTACTGCTACATTCATAGTAATGTTCAAAGCTTTAAAATAGTTTCCATCTAGTCCTATATAGTGAGCACTGGAGGAATTATCTGTTTGATACTTGCTTATTACAGAAAATTGAAAAGGTCTTAAATTTATGGTATATATATTTAGGGATAGGGATATAGAGGTGTTTGGGATTTTGAAAACCGAGAACTGTATCACTGTAATACTACAAACTTGTAGAGAAATGTATACATAAGTTATAAAATGAGTGTAAGTTCTCTGAGACCAGACACAAACTCTGGCCCCCAACGTGCTGTTAAAAAAATCAAAATTCCATTTAGAAATCAAGCAAAACAAAGCAACAAAAGAAAAGCAGAAGGGAAAACAAAAGCTTTTGCTTTAAAACTTAATTGCAATTTAGACTCCACGACTTAGCACTGCTGTGAAAAGTAGCTTTTTTCAGTTTCTCTTTTTTTTTTCTTGCAGAATTACATTATTACCTCAGGGTAGTTTTAAAGGACACAGAAGATGATGTATTTCAGCTGACAATGAATACAGCTAGTTGATATGTCAGGAAGTACTGACAGTCAGGTCACTACACAATGAAACTGTATTTTTAGATGTGTGTAAAATAAGCTTTTTTTCTTTCCTTTAGAATCCTCCTTTCCTTTCCCCCATGCTGACCTCTTGTACATACCAGGAATATGTACCCTTCTGCTTTCACATAATAACAGATCCAGGAGATAGACTTTGATATCAACCTACCATTCGGATGCCATTCTCAAAGGCCTGACGTGCTAGAGAAGCAGGTCCGTCTACAGTTTTACCATCATCATCAGGCCCCCAGCTAGCACTGTAGATGTGGATGTGCTGGGGATTAAGGCTCAGAGACTTTGCTTCTACCATGTCTGTGACATCTCCATCCAGCATCCGTACACCTTCAGGATGAAAGATACAATCAACAGGACAACCAAACACAAAAAGCTTCTTTTTCTTTTTTTCAGAGATAATGGGTGTGTGGGACATTGGATTAAGTTTTCTAATGAGGAAAACAAAATCTCTTTGCATATGTGTTTCTCCAACAACAAAAATATTTCCATATGAAAAAATACTGAAAGGGAGTAGTATTATGGTCTTCAAGTTTTGAAAATGGTCTTCAAGTCATTTAGCGACTGTATAACCATTTAACTTTAACAACAAACTTCTATGCTGACAAAAACTTAGAAAATAACTTGAATGTTGAAATGTTTGTATATGTCATTTGAAGACAGTATAATCTTCTCTTTCTCCTTCTATACTGCAATGAAACTGCAGCACTTAATTGAAGACGTTCGAAGACATAAATATGCTGACAAATATAAGAACAGGATATCCACTGACAGGTACACATGAATATTCCTTCACTGTATCAGATGGCAAAGAAAAAGGTGAGGAGAAAACTTGTATATACAAACAGGTAACCATATAGAGCAGCATGGTGACTACAGGAAGCCACTAATAAATACTGTATATGTCACATTGTTCTACCTGAAACTAGAATACTGTGAACATCCTCCTGTGTGAAGAGGCTTTTGTACAGTACAATCTGAAATTTTTGTCCTAAAAAAATCTTTTCACATGGGTTTTGACAAGTCAATGTGCCAGCATTTCTGAAGTAAATGGTATCATGACTTTAAGATCACTAGACTAAGTAAGGTAAGTTTAATTTTGGAAATTGAAAAGATCCTTCAAGTTTTTCTTTTGACTAAGATTTTGATTGAAGTTAAATTCTGACTGAGAAAACCACTAATACCAGTTTTAACCTACACAGGGAAGAGGACCTTCATACAGTTAGTGATGTTTTATCAAAGGGATATTAAATATTACATCATAATTAGAGTGTAACTGTACAGAGTAATGATCACTTCCACAATTAACTAGTTTGAAGCTTTTTCCCCTTTAAAGGTCCGCTTCTATTTATAAGCCAGATTTACATATTTTAATTACAGACACATTCCACTTTGCTCATGAGTTCAGACTGCAGTAACTTGAGTGTTTACAAAGACTTTGACTTTCAATTAACAAAAAAGTACAGGGGCTGCTTTGTTGACAGAGGGTCTTTTTTTTTCTTCATTCTAATTGACTCAAAAATGGAAAGTGATCATATTTCTACGTTCACACAAAAGCTGCCTATGTTTCGTGAGATAATAAACTTGTCCAAACAGTGATCTCACTATGAACTTTACTTTATAAAAAAGCCATTAAAACAACTTTGGGAATCTCAGGTTTTATTTTAATACCTAAGCACAATCTTAGAAAACTAATGATGAGTGGAAGCTATGTTCTCAGTTCTTTCAAGCATGTTAGAATATATTTCATTCAAAATAAAGAGACAACAAAAGGTACGCTGCATTTGAAAGATGGAAGATAAAGCTTCCCTTTACGTTTCTGTGACTGTGGAACAAACCTAAGTCATACAGCATTTACCCAGTGAACAATAACTCCAGATGCTGCCATGGCATCTAAGTAATTCACAATGGGTTTTTTTAGTTGATGGTGAAATGGCCAAATCTAAAGCAAGATGGACAAGGCTGTGCCTTAGGTGCATCTCTGTTCTGACAACCATTGGCAGACATGCTTCAAATGTAACTTTGATCAAGGATGTCTCAGTGGCTATTTAAAATATCACAATAACAACAAAAAAAGCACAGAACAACTCTTTCCTTTCTTTCCCTCTCTCCTTCTTTTTTTTCTTTTTCTTTTTTTTTTTTTCAAATGTCTGGAGGAGTTAATTTTGCCGATCACAGAACGTCCAAACTACATTTGGCATGTGGTGATAGCACAACAAAAGCTGCTCAGAAGGCAATTAGCAGACTGTGTTTCCAGACTGTTCCACCTAAGACTTTGGAGCTCTGTAAACTTTTTCCAGTATCTACAGTAAGTGCCAAAATGTAAGTGGCATTTTAGTCAGCACAAACTTTCAGCAAATCACAGAAAACATACAAAACTAAGCTGAAAGAAGGTTTTCTTTTAAAATGTTTGTCTTTAATCAGCATCTGACTTAAGCTTAAAGAAACAGCTGAACTAATTCCTCGTCAGCTGAAGACAATCTACATCTGTTGTGCCATAACTCAGTGTAACTGTTTTCCTGTCCGGACTCCAGCCCAGCCAAGTAACTAAGCACCCAAATCCCTGCAGATGCTTTGCAACTTCCAGAACCAGTCTGCAACTTCATAACCATCCCTTCTTATGAAAAGTCTTACAAGCTCTGTAGGTGGTAACTTTCCATATATGACTTCCATGGAGGGTCACACGTTAAAGAAACTACCCTTTTTTTGCATGGCATTGTGTTTTAATGAAAGGGGTCTGTAGCTGAGCTAAGCACAAACTACAGGAATACTGCATAATTTTTTTTACAAGAGACATCCCACAAGCTATAAAGGTCCAGACTGCATTTTTACTCAGATTTTTGTATCTGCAGATTAAGTCTGGACTCAAACTATTGTAGGAGAAGGCTTGGACTTCTTGAAGACCTTGTGGTTAGAGGTCCTTAAATACGTGAAAATGAGTCACAGAGTACAAACATATTTAGAAGGAAAGAGAGCACTACTGGTGGATTTACTTGTTAACAACCTTCCATCACAACAATCACTAATTGGATTTGCCCAGTTGACTGTTTTTGATGGAATATTGATGGGAAGGATTTATTTTTCCTTTTGCTTTATTTCCATACTATCCCTTATGTGTACAGAGCTACAGCAACTCCTGCTTTGATTTAAAGTAAAGAATATTCATCTTGGCAGAGCAAATTCAACACCACCGTTGGCAGGTGTTCCTCTTTGTAAGAAAACTGTAACTGCTTTACCTTCACTCTAGTTTCTTCTCCAAAAAGGCCAAAGGAGGGTCTTTAAATCCGTGGGAAATAAGTGAGCTGAATACTAGTTCAGCATAATATGATTCAACATTTTTACACTCCATCTGGCCTGTGGAGGGGGAACGCAACCGCTGTATATTCACATGTGTAGCTTATGGCTTTTTTGAGTGAAGGGAGGGAGGCATGCCAAATACAGGTCAGCAGCAAAATTCCTATGTATGAGCACCTAGTAGAAGGAAAAAAAACAACCCCCCTTCCCAGCATCTTGGAGCTCTCTTTGGTCTCTGACTTTCTGCAGATTATCTGTTGAGGTCCTATTTTCAAATACCAATGATGTTGAAAGGTGGTACATTATCACTCTGTCACTCTTGTATTTTCCAGCTTTCCTTAAATAATGATGATGGTGATGGTCCAGCAGAATTATTGTGCTGAACAGAGAGGATAATTATTTTACTTGAACTAGAACAGTGAAAATTCTTGAAAGCTGTTATACTCTCAATACAAAATAAATAAACACATTATGCAAAATGCACACGTATGCTACCTTTGCTTTTAACATAAATCTTGTCCATACCATGACCACATGAATCAGTTTTCATACTATATATATTTAGAAAAAACTGTGATTCTGCTAATATGCCTGTTGTTTGTTTGTTTTCAAAAATATTGTGACTGCGGATTCCTTATTTCTTAATAAGAATCTATTAAGAAGCCATTGTTAATAACAAAGAGCTTCCCAAGCATATGCCCAGGCTTTTACACATCATGTTAACATACAACTGACAAATGAAAATTTAATTCCAGAAGTCACTTTTTATTTATATCATTGCACTAACTCTCTTCAAATGCTGGTTTGAAACAGTAAATTTGTTCATAGCTGCTGGTACGTGATCAAATGCCCTGCCCACATGAGACAATCTGTTCATCTGCCACAAGCTCACTTGGCCAGCCCAAATTTTTTCAAGCCTTCTGACACGGGAGCTTAGTGCAGGCAGGCTCTTTGCCTGAAGTCAAATTGTTTATCTGCATTACTCTCATCTTATGATGGATCAGATATTGTCTATCCTCTTGAAGCTAGTAGGAAAACAGGACGGTCTCTCTGCTTTGGCTAATTTGAAATGTAGTTGTATTCACATTTGATTTGGATCAAACTTGTACTGATCCAGCAGGGAAAAGATACAGTACTGTTAATTATGGAAACAGCCCTAGCCCTGGCTACTCATATTTTTTAACCATCTTCTATGATATATATGTGTAAACATATTTCTGTTTTCATAGATAGGCTCCATTTTAGAACAAAAAACCAACAGCTAATGAATTTGAGCTATAGGTATTTTACTGAACGCCAATTTATCAATCCCATAATTCCATCAAAAATGGAACAGGGTAAAACTTCAAGTGAAGCATTAAAATAGGGCACAGGCAGGCTACAGCCTAGAAGACATGTAGTTGACATCTTTACAGTCATTTCTAAGACCAACTGCCAAAAGTCTCAAGCTGCTTTTGGTTAAGAACCAATAGAAATCACCTGGAGCCTCTAGGCTGAACAGAGCAAAGAAGCATTATTGAATATCATACTTTGGGCAATAATCTGATCACATCTAGGGACTAAAAGATACTCTTCAATCACAGCCAAACAACACAACAAAGTTTTAAGTTTTCACAGTGTTTTCTTTGAGATCAATATGCAAGGCAATATTCCTAATGTTTACATTTACTTCTGATTTCTCCAAGCCCATTACTTACAGCTTCGGATCTGTGAGAAAACACGGATGATCTAGTTCTGGGTTTTGTGTTTGCACTGAATGTCTCACTTTCTATGTTACCGTGTTTACTGAGAGGCACTGTTCCCGGGAGCACTGGAGAAGTGTCACCACAGACAAACTCCTTCAGTACCGGTCTTCAATCATCACTCTACTACTGAGATTTCATTGTTAACACAGCTATTACCCATATAAGTCTCTTCCTCTTGTTGAGAAAGATGAGATTGTAGCATTTAGCACAAATGTCTCTTTGGTTTCTTTTTTTGTGGTGGGAGACTGTTTCACATACCTCCAATCTTGGCATTAAAGGCGATTCCCACTGTGCAGTGTGAGTTGTTTGCAGTGGCTGCCACTTCTCCAGCACAACGGGTTCCATGCCTAGAGTCAGACAAACATTTTTTCAAGTAAGCATAGACTGTTGGCATTCACAGGCATCGGCTTTGCTCATCCTCAGGTGCTAAAGGCACAACGATCCACAGAGTCCTGCACTATTTAGTGCCCCATAGTATCTTATACCCACATTGCCATATTCCTTTGAACGCATTTTAACATCAAATTCACAATTAACTTAACCCATTCATGGCTGGCTTCCTAGCTACTGGAAACACACGTAACAAAGACATACAAAGATGATATATGATCCCAGCAACAGAAGGAAGACTTGGGCACCAATTCTTGATTTTGAAGCAATTCCTAGGTTATACACAGAATTGTTGTCCTGTAGTCTCCCATAATGTCCTCATGTTGCTAGCATGCACATCTCCACTCAGTGAGTACCCTAGGCCGACACAAGACATGCCACATTTCCCATGAAGATGAGACTGTGCCAATGCTTGCAGTGCTGTTCAAGGCATGCCTAAGACTGGCTGTAAGCCAGGTATAATCAAGGCTGCCGTACAGGCATGTCATAGTCATGTCTTGGGCTAACCCCACAAGCCTGTTGCCTTTCCAGGAGCAGAAAAAACAGCTGGAGTATACTTCCACATCAGCAGTATGCCCTGTGCCTGGGATTTGGGCTGCAAATGTATGATCTTGAGAAGCAGCTGAAAGGGAATGCAAAACCTCCAGTAGCTGCTTAAATTCTTCCATGCAGCGCAAGGTCAGAATAGGATGCTTCATCTAGCCCTGATCCATGCCCTCTACAGCTGTGATCCATATGATTACTATGGTAGGAAAGCTGTCCCTGCTTCCTGTGATTTTTGTCTGCAATACAAGCTTCCCAGGGTGATTTCCATCAGTAAATTTTGCCCTCATCCCTGTGCAGCTAAGCAGCGACATTGCAGACATGTGACATAACTAACAAGGAGCAGACAGGGAAATTCAGATTGTTGCTGTAGAGAGTTGATATGGAGTTTCAGTCCAGAAAGGAAAAGCGATGGGGAGTTGATGAGATGAAGATAGAAAGATGATGTAGGGCTTGGGTAGCCACAAAGAAAGAACTTAAAAATTGAAGGCTAAAAGTAGATAACAACATGGCAAGCACTTTAGGTGAGGTCAGTTGTGTACACAAGCACTCTTCCGCTGGTGACGGGCAACAGACCGCTTACATAGACATCTGGAGAGCATGGGTGTTTTTGAACTAAGGTTGACACCCACATTACAACAAGAATCACAGTTGCTTTCTCTTGGTACAACTTGTTTTGGGTAGAGTCACTCCTTATTTCCATGTTATTAGTCTAATTTTTTCCCCTTAACCTTCCGAGATGCTTTGATGAGAAACACTACAACAACATGTAATGTAAAACACCACCACCAACATGACTAGGAAAAAAGAGAGGAAAAAAACAAGCAATAAAAGTGATTGGTACTAACCTGTTAGAATTTTGAATGAGACAATTAAATTTATCAGGTAAGTTAGATATATGTTCTATGAAAAAGTATAATCTTTACTAACAAAACCAAAGTGATAATCTGGATGCTGATGAATTCTAAAATTGTATTAATGTTTCACAGTTGTATGTACAGCTTCTTGAATCACTTCCTATTAATCTGCTCACAGTTCATCATTTAGTCACCAAACTTGATCAGAGATTTTGTCAAGACTTTTTAAAGTTTATTTTTCATATGAAGCTGAATTTTCAATCCAAATTTTCTTAATTTGAATAAAGCTAGTCTTGTTGAAATTGATTGAGCAATATCTTATCTGATTATTGAATTATTCTCCAGAGCCTGAGGTATATCATTCAGAAATCACAAAGCACAGATTACTATAGTCTTTAAAATGTAATATACCTGAATGACACCCCACTGCATGTATTTCACTAATAAACCACTGCTCGCATGGTGAAATGCATACGGATGAAGTGCAGCTTCCCAGAGGGAGGCTGTGTTGGTGAGAAACCACTCCTGGGTACAAAGCTTACAAAGAGCATGAGATTGGAGGGAACAACGTTTTTCAGCAGAGAAAGGGGACAGATAAAATCCACACCTGGAAGACTGAGGCTGCCTCAAGAAGAAAGGAAGAAATATCTCCAGTTTCCCTGGAGTTCACAGCACCTAAGCACAATCAAATGGTTAGGGTTCCACCAGATAACCAAGCAGACCCCAAAGTCAATGTTATGTTTATAGACGGCAAACAGAGACGATGTGTGCAGAGGGGTTGCAGAACACGCATCAACTTTCAGTAACATGGGATTAAATGCAACCTGAAACTGTACCCCAAATTCTAGCTGAAATGGAAGTAGCTGCAGTGCTAGATGTACTTTTAGTATCAGTAAGAAAAAGCCACAAGTGGCACGGAAGTATGATAACATGTACTCATTGAATTAAAGAACAGTATGAATTTTCATGTGAATTGCAGATAGAAAAAAAAGCCTATTCTGGAGAGAAGTAGATCTTTGGAAAGTTTTGTGATATGCAAGTTAAATTAACTTTGCTGAATATTTCACTAGTCTTCATGCACTGGAAAATCCTTTTTATCATCTTTAGTGCAGTAATGTTATAAATTTATTTTCTTAGCAGATTTTTATGTTAGACCCTAGCTTCTCTGCCAAGATTATTGCTAATTGCACTCCACATTTATATGGGAAATGACAAAATTAAAAGTTGTTTTATTCATTTCAAGGTCATATGCATAAAATTGCACATCTCACAATCAACTTCCCACTGAGAGAATCAATCATATATGCAACTCAATTTGTTTTAATATGTTATCTTTTATGGGTCCTATAAGTAATATTTCAATTATGTTGCGAAAGGAAAGACTTTGTAAAATCTTGCATATAAAACATTATGTTCATTCTACACTGCATTTAATTTTCTCTTCCTAGATTTTGCTTGGGTCTACAGTTCGGAACAGACTCTGAATCCTGCAAGTGAAATTAGAAAAGCCACCTCATTAATCACTACAATGACTACTAACTAGATAAACAAATATGATGAAACTGATGCTTGAGATTGATTAGGTTTGCTTTTGAGCTATGAGAACTTTCATGGAAAATGAAATCCCCAAAATTTCAAATTACAGTTCATGGAGACAGCATATTATAGGACTTAGCCACTAACAGGAAGTAAAACACCTAAGGTGCTTTCAAACTAACATTTTTTGTGAATGTATATATTTCAACACACAACAATTTCCTATATTGGTGGGATACTTGCATCACAAACAACTTGTTTAAAAAAGTTGCCGAAGTTGTAGAACGAAGCATGACTGCCTTTCTACAAAGGCCTATCATGATAATCTTCAAGGGTCAATGCTTCATTTCACTGGATCCCTTGCCAGCATATACGGGTGGGAAATAAGTTCCCAGGCTACTAACCAGCACTTTGAAGAGACACTCAGCTAAAAGGTTTAGCACTTGTCCTTTGTGTTCATGTCAGTGTGATGCAGAATCACAGAACAGAAACATGAAAGAATGTTTCGCTATGGGACATTCTGCCCATCTACAAATGTGTCCTCTACCTGAAGTCTGAAAGAAAGAAAAGGAATGGAAAGAAGAAAAGCTTTCTTTTGTTATGATTCATAAGGAAAGATACAAAAAAAATTGCCATTCATAGTGATATTCAAGGATTTGGGCTCAAGAGGCTACCAGGTAAAAGAAAGATGTCACACCCGTTATCTTCAAAATGCTTGTACTTAAACACTTACAGAATTGGCTCACACTTTCTACCATAAAAGTTATTTCTCATATGACTCTGTTTAACTACTTCAGCTAATTTTTCCATTCAGACAACTATGCAAACCTTTTTCAGAAATGTATTTAGTTTCATTTTTGTCTATGTGATAGACAGAATGCAAAAAAAAAAAAAAAAAAGAAAGAAAATGCAATTCAGACTGATTTTCATCTCACTTTATAAAGTTCATCAGTCTGTCCCTAACAACAAGCCAGTAAGTTGTCAAACGACCTACATTAGGAGACCTTAGTAAAGATGAATTCTCTGCCTTACGATGCCCTCACTATTAGAGGGAGAAATTGAAACAAACTGCCAAAGAAATATGCCCCTGTGAATAAGCTGTATGCCACTTTAAGTGTGTAGGAACAGTGCTTGAGCACTTGGACAGTAAAGGATCTTTTGATGGCTCCCTAAGAATAAGATAAGCAAGAGAAATGAAAGAGCTGCACACTATTCTGTTATACAAGGTGACTTTTTTCAGTAATAGATTTTACTAGGTTTTCTCTAGGACAGGAAGAGGTCAATATTTCAGGCAAGGGATGGAAAGAAAACACGTGCATGTTCTATGATTAACTATCCCTCTCCATAACAGCAACATACAATTTAAACACATGACATCTATCTTTCAATTATCAGTTTTGATTTTACTTTCAGAAGAGGAGGAAGGTATAAGGTACCAGGTAAGACTTAATTGATTCACAGCTCGCCTCTGGAAGTTTAGAGTGAGGAAATATTCAGTTAAGGAGGACAGATGCCAGTATTTTGAAAATCCCTTTCCATGTAAATTGGCTCTGCATTTCAGAGTCTCCATCTCTGACAACTATTCACTGAACCCAACAAACACTCTGAACATGCATTTCTTTGCCGTATTTTATTCTTTGGAGCTCACCAAGTATTTTGGAACACAAAAAGCTCAGGGGACTGGAGGATTTAAAACTCTCCAGCTTTTCATGATACTAACATTACAGCACAACCCACTTCAACCTGTCACCACAGAGTGTTTTCAGACCAGGAACTTAAGGAAAAAGAATTTCAGAGTATTTCAATGCAAGCGCATCACAAACATCTCTGGTTGTTCCAGCAATTTACTGAGGTTTCCTAAGAAATACTCAGCACAGAAATCAGTTTGTACAAAGAATAAAGCCAACAGAGGCTTGTTTGTTTGTTTTCATCAGGGGAAAAACTGACAGAAAACTTCACACTCTCTGCAAATTCTATGCTTCACATACTGTGAATGGATATCAAATAATCGTAAAAAGATAGGATAGTCTAAAAGTTTACATGAGGTTATGTTCATTTTAAAAGGCTGTCCTTGAACAGCTGCTCCTTTATTTTTAATAATACAGCTTCCTTCCTCAAAAAAACTACATAGTAAACATATCAGCATAAAAACAATGCATTGATATAAGAAAAAAATAGTCTTTATTATAAATTACGGTAGAATCCCAGTGATGGAACATGTAATGTGAACTAATCTGGATTTCCACAAGCCAATAACTAGTCAGTGACCTTCTCTTCTGCCTAACAAATTTACAAACTTTACATTGAATACATTTTACAGAAAATTAAAAACTACAGATTTAAATGAACTTTGTAGGTTCTGCTTTATCCAAATCCAAAATTTTGATCAGCAAAGTTTTGATTCTGTTACTGTAAAGAGGTACTGCTGCCATTAGTCAGGGGACAAACCTGAAAAACTAGTTTACACATGGTAACATGGACTGAAAATTGTAGCTACCGCTACCTGTCAATATGAACTACATAATTGCCACCACTGTTTCTAGTATCCAACTATGGTTGACCTATGACTTTCTGAAATCAAACATCTACGGTTACATTTGCATCACTGGCAAGTGAATAATGAATGTTAAAATAGTTTTTCAAATCTCTGTGTGAAAGAAGAATGGAATTTTAGGTAGCTACTCTTATGTGGAAGAAAACAAATCAGTTGTCGTTTATTTTTTGAAAAACTCTTCCTCAGCTGAAGTTTGAAGTGTTTTCAAATATCTCTCTTACACTGGAATATATTTGTAAGTAGGTAAATGTGATATCTGAGGCACTGCAATATAATAACTGCTGGGGAAAATATGTACTTTAACAGCAATCAACAGAAATACATTTTATCAGAAATGAATTTTATTGCATTCTTGAGTAATGTCTTATGTAATGCAGAAGAAATTATGTTTTAGATCTCTTCACATATAAATAGTCTTTAATCTGGAGGATGAAAAATACTTTCTAAACTGGCACTAGGTTGGGATGCTCTTCTTGCAACATCTGAAAAAAAAAACACATAAAGGAATTCACAGAAGTTGACAGTATGGGCAAAAGAAAAAATCTGTAGCCCTTAAAACACAATCTGCTACTACCGAAAAATAATAAGAATAAAGCTATTTCATGAAGAGGAGATATCTGGAAATTAACAGTGGAGAAAGAAATGACAGAATGAATGTGAAAAACAAGTTACACAAATCTTCAATGTGAGATATCAGGAGAAATGCCAAAGACTTGGGTGTTACATAGCACAGACAGGATCCTGTTTGTGAGCATCAAGTAGTGTTGTAATGTGGTTACAGCACAGGACTGGAAGCTGGCTTGAGTCAGGTTACTTAAAGAAGTCAGTTACTTAAAGAATAACTTGAAAACAGCTCATCTATTCCTCACAAATAAATCAACAATGACAGCATTAAAACAACCACATGGAACACTTTTAAATTTAACAGAATGGGTAACTGTGATCCTGCCCTGCCAATCCCTTTAAATTCATTTTCTATTAGTAGCAGGCAGCTAATTTGTCACAAGTATGAAGTTCTGATGTGAACCCAGCAAAGGAATGTGTTCTACAATATTAATTACCATTTTACAGTTCATTTATGTGAGTGTGTAAATTAATTGCAATATGTAAAACAAATTGGCCTTTTCCCTGTATTTTCTACCAAAGAGAAAACAAACAATGAATACAAGGACTGAGGGAAGTATTGCAGCATGACATGGAATGAGAAATAGGCAAACAAAATCAGCAGCTAACCTATTTAGCCACGTATGTAGTTCTATGTATTTTATATATATTAACACACACACACATATTTACAGATGTCTGATGATATTCTAACCCAAGGTTAAAATTTTAATTCAGGTAGCTTTCTGTAGGGAAAAAAGGTGTTGGTGAATAGGAATAAAATAGCTCAAAAGACACCAAAGAGTAAAACAGGTGATTTTTTTTTAAATACAGCCTTTCATATTATTGTACAGTAGCCTTCTAAAGACAGGAAACACAATTCTTTTTCATTAAAGCAAATCACAAGTATAAACAGCACACTTTAGTTACTGTGCACTGGAATTCAGTCTCTTTAGCATAGCACTGTGGCCAACACTTGGAAGAAGCTTGCTATACCTAAGCAAAAGGACAATTATATTTGCTTTTGAAACAGAATAATTATGAGGCTGTTTTGACTTTGAGGTTCCCCTGACACATAAGCAAAACAATAATTTTTTCACCTAATTCAAGTTGTTGGAGATGCTGTATGAGTGATGGAAAGTCACAGAATGAGGAGGATGTTCCCCATGCAATTTTACCAGTCTTTTTAAGTATCTGAAGTTGGTTGAGCCCTCTTTGTGTGCAGCCCAAAGAAAAGGTAGGTGTACACACTTAGGAAAAGCTCCATATCTGTCTATAGTGCTCCCATCCTTAAACTGAGACAAGATAGTTTCATCAGTTCACTCAAGACATACAGGGAAGGGGACAAATGAAAGCCCAAATTTAAATCTCATACATGTGGAACTTGGATAACAAAAATGGTATAGGAACAACTGTATTGTAAATCTTAATGAGGAAAAAAGATATGCAAAATCAGGCATGTTTGTACAATAAGAACTCTTGTAATCATCTTGCAAAAATGGTCAATATAGTTATTTTTTAAATCTTAAACTTACTGGTTCAATATAATAGCTAAACTGGTCCTCCCAAGTCTGAAACAGTGTCAGGGAACAGAACAGATTATCAGCTAAACCACAGAGCTTAAATTCTGCATCATCCCAATAACCTTGGCTTTTAGTAATGGCTAGGTAACATTCTACTCTTGCATAAAGAAAGCAATCTTCAGGACGCTGCTAAAAATACAAAATAGAATCAAAGAATCTTAGACTCATCAAGGTTGGAAAAGACCTCCAAGATCACCTAGCCCAACTGTCCACCTGCCACCAATATTTTCCCACTAAATCATGTCCCTTAGTACAACATCTAAACATTTCTTGAACACCTCCAGGGATGGTGACTCTACCACCTCCCTGGGCAGCCCATTCCAGCACCTGACCACCCTTTTGGGAAAGAAATTTTTCCTAAGCCACATTCCCAGTATCATCTCCTTCTTGGTTCAAATACAATCCCACGCAAGATACTGTCAGCAGATGATAGCAGTAAATAATTTACATAGGATCTGTCAGTGTTTCAGGTATCTCTGGTGGAAGACCACTTTGCCTCCACAAAGCTGAAACACCTTGTTTCTTTTGGAAGAAGCAAGAATACATGCAGGTCTGTGGCTGCCTCTCCATGTTTTCTATATGAGGCTAAGCAGTGCTGGCACGTGCATTAGGTAACCTACCGAAGAACAGCCAATAGCAGCTTCTAGAGATACATCTCATTTTTCAGTTCAGTTTCAGCATATGGATAATGCAAGCAACATATCAAATGAGACTGAAGATAACTTTCTTTCTTGGAAAAGTGCTAATATCCAGCCACTACTTCAGTGCCTACTGTTTCCCATGAAATCACCTGCTTTAACATAGCTACTCTGCTGAGAAAATGCACTTTTGAACCTTCGCTATCTGAACACAAGAACACTGGATACATGCATGACTATGGAGGATTGTTTGTTCCTTGCTTCAGTTGTTGCTACAGTCTTATGATATGGAAAATTATGAAACGTGTTTCAAGTGCAAAGGATTGGACATGTTATGCTTCCATTTCAATGTGTCTCTAATTCTGAAGACAGAGCAGTTAGATGATGGATGTGAAAGTGCTAGAAAGCTGAGGGTGGCGATACAGGACAAACATGGAACACATGGCCTTCCAGCCTCCTCTGTCTACACCAAACTGCATCGCAGAGAAGCACCTGTAGGATGATGAATCCTACAGGTTAGCTGTGGAGAATACTACCTAGGGAGTGAACAAACTGCCTACAGAAATAAGATAAATCCTGAACAAGAAAGCTGCAGAGGAAATAAAGTCTCTAAGACTTCGTATTCTCATTCCACAGACAATGCACTCTCTCTAAAATAATGCTTTATTCAAATTTAAGCCAGTAAATGCTGGCTTAAGCCAAAGAAACACTGACTGGGTATTTAAAGGCCCCAGATGACTAGAAAACAACCTTAGCAGGAGCCTCACAGGCATTCTCTCTTTCCACTTTTTATCTTTGTGCAAAAGACTTAGAAATCCTTGCAAAACAATTAACGTACAACATGAAGATAATCTTGGAATTTTCAGAGCCAATATACTACGCAGACATGTAATTGCAAATGCAAAAATCTCCAAATAAGTAAGCAGACAAGCAAAATTGAAAACATCCATGTGTCATCATAAAAAGTGACTGGAAAGAAACGTGTTTCAATAGGAAACTTCAGAAGGCCACTAGATATGCTTCTAGATGTTGTTATCATTGCTTCATCAATACATATTTTGCTAAAAAGCTGCACTGATTTAACTGCAAAGATGTGAAATTAAACACGGTTAAACAAACAAGTAAAAATTTTTGCTGCCAGAGTCCTGTAGCATTTTAAAAAATATTTTATATAATCTTAATTAACTCTTGTTAATTACAAGAATCAACCAATTCAAACTAGCATAACTATATTTAACAGATGAAACATCTAAACAACTCCTTATTTTTATCATGCAACTATATGACTAATGAGCAGAGTGCAAGGTTCAGTTAGTGTTTTTGGAGTCTAGAATCAAACCTAATTTGGGAATAAAGCCTCAGTCTGCAAAGGAAGTAAGTGCAATTCCCAATATAGCTTTACACAAATGAGAAACTCTTGGTAAGCCTTATGAATGCTTCCTATTAACTTAAGCTGTGGGTTTATTTAGTGAGCTTCATTAATGAATTGCTACTAGTTTTTATGGTTATATGGCTATGTAAAGTTGACAACATATTTATAATTTTCAACAGTTTTAGAGTAAGAACTGGAATACTGATACAACGAGTATTTTTGGCTAGGCAACGCATTCACTATTTCTTGGAAAATCCACTTCTATCATACAATCACAGAATCACAGAATGGTTAGGGTTGGAAGGGACCTTTACGATCATCTAGTTCCAACCCCCTGCCACAGGCAGAGACACTGGATACCCTAACTCTGATCATCTTTAGATGGTCTTCAACATGATCTTCAGCTACAGCAGGTAGATTTTCCTTCTCCAAGTTCTTATCTTTGCTAAGGTAATCTAATGTATTAGCCTTAGAAAATACGGTCTCAGACACAATGAGTAAAGCTTGCTAGAAATTTGCTGCTGAAAATTCCAAACATATCACCTACAGTGAACTTGTACTTGAGAAAGCTCCCCTTGTACCACTTACACCGTGCTACCTGTACAGAAGAAGAGCTTTGGATGAGAAGGATGAAGGTGAAGCAGTCTGCCATGTATTTTCTCAGGAAAATAGGAAAAAAAGTGATCAACAATAATCTCCAAATTTGCTTTTTCAGTTGCCTGCACTTCACTGTTAGTAAATGTCTGCAGTCTTATATTTAAAAAGTCCCACTTGGATAAAAGAAAATAATTCTATTCTAATTCTACTGAAGAGGTACCATGAGGTTAAAAATATTATTCTTTGCCAGTATGAGACTACAAGAAACACCTCTACTAGAAGAGCCACAGCTTAATAATGATGATTTTCAGAATGAAATGTAAATTTGATATGCTTTTCTTAGCTTTCTGTAAGCAAAACATCTTGCTGCATCTGTAAATAAAGCAAAATTAAAAGCTGAGAATATCTCAGCCTTTCTGCATAACCTAGCAAACTGTGAAAAGCCAGTGAGAAGCAGGAATGTTTTGCTTCACCTCAGTACGGAGCAGAAATCTGCCCTGTGAATTAAAAAAAATTACACTGCAACCAAATGATGCATAAGGAAACCTAAGAACATAGCATTTTGATTATTCTGTGGTGTTATACACTGTTTTTTCATTGCTGCTGTTTTTTTTCCCTAAATTATCTACAACATTTCATATAATTATATGTGCATGTATGTATGTGCAAAGAAAGATATGGGAAAGAGATACTGAGGGACTTCTGAGGAAATTTTTGTGCTCACTAGGGAGGTTACTTGCTACTTCTAAAGGAGAATGTTCTGTTATTTTGTAAATCTCAACTTTTAAAGTTGTTTCCAGGTAGAACAAGGCATGTAGGGGTACAAGTAAATATACCTTCTATTAAAACATCTTCACGTTGGGTTGACCCCCGACAGGCAGCTAAGCCCTTCTTCTGGCTCCTTGCTTACTCCCCCACACTGGGATGGAGAAGAGAAACAGAAGAGCCAAAGCATGAAAACTTTTGTGTTGAAATAAAGAGGGGTTAATAGAAAGGGGAAAAAAAGTGATAAAAAGGAAATCGTTCACCACATCCCATGTGCAGACACATGTCCAGTCAATGTCTGAGCAGCAGCTAGTTTGGAAAAATACTCCCTTTCCACTCATTTTATTGCTGAGAATGATATTACATGTCATGGACTAACCCTTTGGTCATCAGGGGGTCAGCGATCCTGACTCTGCCCCCTCCCAGCTCCTTGCTTAAAGGACAGTCATAAACAGAGAAAACTTTGACACTGCACAGGCAATGCTCAGCAACAGCTGAAACACAGGTGAGTTATCAACAGTGCTCTGGTCACAGACCTAAAACACAATACCATATGGGCTGCTATGGAGAAAATTAACTCTGTCCCATCCAGACCCAGTACAATCTGATGTAACTAGGAAAAATAAGACATAAATGAAACCTAGCAAACACTTTTTCAGGACTGCCCACGTTCCTAGACTGCCATGGCAAAAACAAAGTAACACTAATGCCTATATTCTTTAACACCTTATATTTGTGGCTGTGAGGCTTTTGTGTTACACATACATTATGCACTTAGATATTTTATCTTCTGTTCCATATTTTCTGCTTCACAAGATTTTGTATGATGGTATGTTATCATAGAATCATAGAATGATTTGGGTTGGAAGGGACCCTTAAGATCATCTAGTTCCAAACCCCCGCCATAGCCAGAGATACCTTTCTCTAAACCAGGTTGCTCAAAGCCCCATCCAGCCTGGCTGTGAATGTTTCCAGGGAGGGGGCATGCACAACCTCTCTGGGCAACCTGTTCCAGTGTCTAACCACTCTCAGAGTAAAGAATTTCTTCCTCATATCTAGCCTAAATCTACCTTTTTCTGGTTTAAACCCATTTCCCCTCATCCTGTCACTACATACCCTTATAAAAAGTTCCTCCCCAGCTTTTCTGCAGGCCCCCTTCAGGTACTGGAAGGCCGCTATAAGGTCCCTCTTAGAGCCTTCTCTTCTCCAGGCTGATCTGCCCCAGCTCTCTCAGCTTGTCCCCATAGGGGAGGTGCTCCAGCCCTCTGATCATCTTTGTAGCCCTCCATTGGACCTGCTCCAACAATTCCATGTCCTTCCTGTGTTGGAGGCCCCAGAACTGGATGCAGTACTACAGACAGGGTCTCACGAGAGGAGAGTAGAGGGGCAGAATCACCTCCCTCGACCTGCTAGTCACACTTCGCTTGATGCAACCCAGGATACGGGTGGCCTCCTGTGCTGCAAGCGCACATTGCCGGCTCATGTTGAATCTTTCGTCAGCTGACACTCCCAAATCCTTCTCCTCAGGGCTGCTCTCAAGCCATTCTCTGCCCAGTCTATATCTGTGCTTGGGATTGTCCTGATCCTGATGCAGAACCTTACTGAACTTCATGAGTTTGGCATGGGCCTACCTCTCAAGTCTGTTCAGGTCCCTCTGGATGGAATCCCTTCCTTCCAAGTGTGTCAACTGCACCACTCAGCTTGGTGTCATCTGCAGCCTTGCTGAGAGTGCACTCGATCCCACTGTAATCAGCCATTGTATCAGCCACAGTTTAATCTAATTCATGGTTTTCATCCTCCTGAGATCTCATCTGGAGTATTGTATTCAGCTATGAGGTCCCCAGCGTAAGGACACAGACATGTTCGGGTGAGTTCAGGACCACATAGATGTTCAGAGGGCTGAGCACCTCTTCTATGAAGACATGCTGATAGAGATAGGGTTATTCAGCCTGGAGAACGGAAGATTCAAATTGCAGCCTTCCAGTACCTAAAGAGAGTCTACAGGAAAGCTGGAAATGAACTCTTTTCAGGGAGTGTAGTCATAGGACAAGGGATAATTACTTTAAACTGAAAGAGGCTATGTTTAGGTTAGATATTAGAAAGAAATCTTTTACTCAGGGGTGGTGAGGCACTAGAACACGTTGCCCGGAGAAGCTGTGGATATCCCATCCCTGGAGGTGTTCAAGGCCACATCGGATGGGACTGTGGGCAAACTAATCCAGTGGATGGCAATCATCTCCATGGCAAGGGGGTTGGAACTAAGTGAACTTTAGGATTCCTTCCAACCCAAAACATTCAGTGATTCTATGATTCTGTGATCCAGACTGACACAGATACATAGCAGCTGTATATATGTTGAGTGCTTGATATATCTCCTTTTACCTAAAATCTTCCACAGTAAGCCCAATCATTTCTGTGCAATGACAAATGAAAAGAAATGGAAAAAAATACAAGCTTCTAAAAATCTGTAGCAACTGCAAGCTTTCTACTGAAAGCACGTATAAGCAGAAATAAAACACATCCTATAGATACAACAAAGGAGACCTGGAGTTTCATGTTTAGGTGTGCTTCGCAGAAAAAGCGGTCCATTGGACCGAACAAAAACAGTCTGGGACAACACTTCTGGTGGAAGAGGGATATTTGTTGCTTCATACAAGGAAGATATTGACAGTTGTAAAGATTCTGGGGTTGTGTTTTCACAGAGGAATATAATACAGTGATGTGCAGGCAGGCCATACTCCACCTGTAGTAGTGTATGACTGCTTTTGCAGTGTGGCTACAGTATGACAAAAGGAATATTTTATAACTCTGAATCTTCACCAAGTTCCAGCTTAGAAAAATATTTCCTACCTGTTTTGAATTCTGACTACAATTTCAATGAGATATGCACAGTGCTTAATCCTAAATACCATTCAGAGCAGAGTAGAAGTAGCTAGCCTTTAAGGGTGCCTTTCTGAGAGCTCAAGTGCTCTTTGTCCCCCAACACATGAAACGAGCAGAGGAGACAGGAAACCAGGCTGGGCAAGGACCTGCTGGTCAAACTGAGAGATAAGAAGGCCATGTACAAGCAGGGGAGACAGGGACATGTGGCCTGGGAAGAATAGTGGAATGCTGTCCAGACATGCAGAGATGCAATCCAGAAAATCAGGGTGCAGATGGAACTGCATTTGGTGAGGAATATGAAAAATAACAAAAAGGGATTCTAGAGGTACATTGGTCAGAAGAGAAAGGCCAAAGAGAGCGCACCCCTTAGGATAAACAAGAAGGGAAAACAGGCTAAAACAGGCATAGAGAAGGCTAAGATACTAAATAAGTTATTTTTCTCAGTCTTCACTGGCAGCCAGGTTTCTTATGTCTCTCACATCCCTCATCCCTAAACTTCACATCCCTGAACCTCTAGGTGAGTGCTAGAGAAGCAAAATCCCTCCCACTGTAAGATAAGTGCAAGTCTGAGCCTGCCCAATGAGCCTGAATGTCTACAAGTCTATGGGGCCCGATGACATGCATGCCAGGGCACTGAAGGAACTGGCTGATGTGGTTGCTGAGCTCCTCTCCATCATATTTGAAAATACATGGCTGTCAGGTAAAGTTCCCAGTGACTGGAAAGAGGGAAACATCACTCCCATTTTCAAGAAAGGGAGAAAGGAAGACCCAGGGAACTATAGACCAGTGAGCCTCACCTCTGTACCTGGGACGATCATGGAGCAGATTGTCCTAGAAGACCTGCTAAGGCACATGCAAGACAAGGAGGTGATCCGAGGCAGCCAGGACAGCTTTGCCAAGGGCAGATTGTGCCTGACCAGTCTGGTGGTGGCCTTCTATAATGGAGTGATGGCATTGGTGGACAAAGAAAGGGCAGCTGATGTTATCCACCTGGACTTGTGCAAGGCCTTTGACATGATCCCACACCACATCCTTATCTCTAAATTGGAGAAATTTGGATTTAATAGGTGGACTATTCAGTGGTTCCAACCAATTCTTTAGCCAGAGGATTATGGTCACAGCCAGAGGATTGTGGTCACGGTCAGAGGCATATGGTCAATGGCTCTATGATCAGGTGGAGGCTGGTGACATGTGGTGCCCCCCAGAGGTCCATCTTGGGACCAGTATTCTTTCACATCTTTATCAATGACATAGACAAGGAGATTGAGTGCACCCGCAGTGAGTTTGTGGATGACACCAAGCTGAGCGGTGCAGTTGATCTGGGATCAACTGGCATCTGAACAAGCTCAAAAGGTGGGCCCACGCAAGCCCAGTGAGGTTCATCAAGGCCAAGTGCAAAGTGTTGCACTTGTGTCAAGGCAATCCCAGACGTACATACAGACTGGGAGAAAAATAACTCCTTGATAGCAGCCCTTCCAAGAAGGACTTGGGATCTGGGTTGATGAAAAATTTTAAATGAACTAACAGTGTGCACTTGCAGCCCAGAAGGTCAATTGGGTCCTGCCTAGCGGAGTGAGGGAGGTGACTGTCCCCCTCTCCTCTGCCCTCTTGAGGCCCCATCTGGAGTGCTGTGTCCAGGCCTGGGTGTTTCAGGGTACATTTGGATTTGAGAGACAGGATGTCTCAGGAGCAGGGGCAAGCAAGCCATGCAGAGCAGCACAGAGGGTTATGAGTTTTAGTCAACATACACAGACTCATACACACACAGGCATCCACTTTAGATAATCCCTGTAGGCAGGAAGCAGAAACTCCCTGAGCAAGTGCACTCTTACCGACCCTTGAGAGATGGCAAATCGCCAAAAAAGGAGAGAGAAGGAACATGCCAGTGGTGGAGGCAGTGCCAGCAGGGCATCCCCTGCTTCAAAATGCACTTTTCCTGTCTCTACCACCACAGCCTCTCTCCTGCTTTTATTCTCCCCAGGGTCTGCAGGGTTTTTTCCACTTGCACGCTGTACCTGCTTGGCCAATGCATGACACAGAGCCCAAGTGGAACACCTGCTTGCAAAAGAAGTCTTTGCAAAACAAGATAAACTACCAAGGTCAGCTTTCTCTGGAAAACAAGATATTTGCGTCTACAGCCACAAATATCAGTTCCCTTAAAACTGTCAGAATACTTTGTTCCATCCCAGGATCATTCTTCAGCCAGGGGCCTTTAGGTCGCCAACACACTGGGGCCCTCAGCACAAGAAGGATGTGGTGCTTTTGGAATGGGTCCAGAGAAGGGCCACAAAGATTATCAGAGATGGAGCGTCTCTCCTACAAAAACAGGTTGAGGGAGCTAGGCTTGTTCTGGAGAAGAGAACCTCTCTGTGGCTTCACAGTAATTAAAGGAAGCTTATAAACAGGAGGGAAATCAACTTTTTACATGGATAGACAGTGATAGGGCAAGGGGAAATGGGTAGATTTAAATTAGACGTCAGGGGGAAATTCTTCACTGAGAGTGGTGAGGTGCTGGCACAGGCTGCGCAGAGAAGTTGTGGATGCTCCATCCCTGGAGGTGTTGAAGGCCAGGTTGAATGGGGCCCTGGGCAGCCTGATCTAGTGCCTGATTTAGTAGCTGGCAACCCTACCTATGGCAGGGGGGTTGGAACTAGGTGATCTCAGAGGACCCTTCCAACCCAAGCCATTCTAGGATTCTGTGATTCTTTGATTTTATGTTGTGCACTAAAAGACAACCATTTCCAAACTTCAGGGCTATCTCCATATCAAAGATCAGTGAGGTAACTGTTGAAATAAGTTCAAATCAGTGTGAGGTGTTTTTGTGTGCGGTTTTTTTTTTTTTTTTCTTCTTTTGTTAGCTTTTGTTTGTTTCTTTCTTACTGTTCGAGCATGAGCAAAGTTTTCTTATGCTCTCTGGTGAACAGGAGTTAGTGTCAGATGGCTAACTCTCACACACTAGGGTAGGAAACAAGTTAACAGCAGTTCATTTGATGTTTATGGAGTGTTAAGAAGACCAGTGCAGGGAAGTAAGTCTGTGCTGGAGGAAGAAGTAAGATGCGTCTTATTATTATCTACTGTTGGGTACTCTTTGGCTTCATTCATCAGACTTGCTATCCCACATGTTTGAGAAATAAATAGGTCACAGCCCCTACATCAGTTTGCTAAAATCAAAAATTTGATGATTTTTTTTTTTTAGGACTCTGTAGCAAAACAATTCCTTTTCAAAGCAGGTAAAACTTCTGTAGTACAGAAGCCAGCAGCACAATCTACATTTATGATGGATACTCATTTCTTTACTTCATCTGAAATTCTCTACTTTGATTGCTTTCCTTCACGAAAAAGAACAGTAACTTGCCTTCAAGAGAGATATCTCACTTTGCCTCAAGTGTCAAATGAAGTAATTTGACTGTGTATCTTTAAGATAAATTATAAAATCACACTAATGTAAAACAAAACTTGAAATAAAAAAAACCTGCCTAGAGCAATAGATCTACACAGATGCATATTTTTTCATTTGCAAAAAAAGGTATATCTGAAAGTTTTATCCTGAAAATGTCTTAGAAAAACATCCATTAAATCCATTAAAACATTTGCTTACAGCATAACTTTGCAGAGCTCGTCTGTTAAAAACATGGTTTTTAGAAAAAAAGCTTGAGTTAAAAGGCTTTTGACACTGGATTCACAATTGCTTTATCAAACTTGTAATTAGAGGTTTGCCTTTATTGCCACAAGAATTAAAGGGGGAATCAATCCTATACTTTGTGTTTGTACATGCTGGCTGAGAAGTATCAACGAACCACATTTTGCACTGCATCTGACTGAGTTGAGTACCGTGAACTCAGCTGGCAAAACCAACTACCGCAAGCAAAACACATCTACTTTCTCTAATACCTACAAAGTGAAAAGGGGATAACATAGAGAAATGTGGTTTTGCTCTCAAATTCTGCTTGGACGTAGACCTTTATGTATAAATGTATGGAACCTGAAACTAGTTCACCATTGTAGCAAATAAAAACTTCCATACAGTAGCATTAGATTCTCTCCTCCTAAGTTGAAAACCTCAACGTAAAGATTCATACTTATAGGAAATACCAACTCCAGGAAAAAGAGATTTTGAAAAAAACAAAACAAAACAACCAAACCACCAAAAAAACCCACTTCCATTTCTAACTTTTCATAAAATTCAAAAAAGTGAACATCAAAAATACAGAAACTATGAAAGCTTATATCCTTCCTATTGTTGATTTTGAAATGAAAGGGAAGATCTGACTCACTGTTATCAATTATTTACATAAAAGAACTAGAAGCAATTGCATAATGTTTCAGAATGTCATTTTACTTGTGAGCTCATTGTCTGGTACTTCAATAATTAGAAACAGGAAAATGTCTTTCCTGTAGTGCTGTGGTTGAACATTTGAGATTGTGAGAGCCTTATAAATTTGGAAAAGGAAAAGCACAGCTCCTCAAACACCAGTTACATAGTGAAAAAATCACTCAACAACTCATACAAGGTAAAGAAAAAGGACTACAGTTTTCTTCTGTGAGCAACTGGAATTCCAACTGAACCTTGTTTTTCACTCTGTTTGACTCAGTTTCAGTGATTACTCCAAGTAATGTCTTCCCCTTGGCTTTCAGAAAATTGTAACTCAAATCATTTGAGCACTTCACGAGGGATTATGTAATGCAGTATGATAATATAATGAGTAGATTAAAGAAGTTTACTAAAAAAGGAAATTTTTGGCAGGTTGACAAACCTATATTAGGAAAATTTCTACTTTTGAAGTTGGAACCCGGATAAAAAGGCTACTGAATCAATACTGTAGTATAATGATTTTTTCATTTAGTCAGAATGAAATGTTCTTACAAGTGACCAACCATAGAGATCAATGATGAAGATGCTTGTTTTGTGTGAATGGGTCAGCCTGATAAAGGCTGCTTCCCCTCTATTCCAGCTAAAAGTCCTCAGCTGCTAGTGATTCCGAGGTCTACCTTACTGCTTCTCAAAACCCTTGATTAACATGTTTTATATTGGAGCAGGAAAGCACAAGAATGTCAACACTTTCCTTGCATTCTGTCCTGATTTAATGCGGATGTTACCTCCTTCCTTAGGTTAAAAACCTGTTTTAGATTAAAATGAAAACATAATTAAGTGCACTAAGTGCTGATGATTCATGTCCCAGGTTCTTAAAACATTTTTCTTTCAAGGAATGCAATTTTTGTCCTCCAGAAAGGTTACAAACATACATCTAGTATCTCAGTTCTTGTCTGAATGAAACAACAGATGCATGAGGATTACCTCTGAGCTGCTACCATGTAAAGGACAGGCATGTTCACTGAACAACAGCGTACAGGGACTCAGAACAACAGTTGTAATAGGAAGGAAGAAAAATAGGCTCCAAACCAATCTGTAAAGTAAGGCTACTTCAGCAAAGCACAGTTCTGAAAGCTGAGCTTTAAGACAATGTTTATCTTCCTAATTCTTACAATTACTATACTTTGACCATTAGCAACAGCATCTGGCAAGCAACACAAATGTAATATCTCATGATCTCCACACTGCACCATGCCCCTAGGCTCTTGGTTGGGTGATTAGATCATAATGAACTTTGAGGCTAGCTGATGAATCACAAGCACCGCTCCTTGTAAAATGTGGCAGATCTCACTATAAGCTGACACAGCTTGAACCCTACTTCACTATTCATATCTGCTAAAACTGCAGTACAATAAGATATTGGTCATAAGGGCAGCAAGTTTAAATTCAGAATAGAACCAAAATATGATAAAGCAGGATTGCAGTCTCTGACTGTAACTTCTATACCATCAGCCTCTGTGTTATTTCATTGTTTGGTTTAGATCAGACATGTCCAACCTGATGCCCGCAGGCTGCATGTGGTCCTAGACAGCTAGTAATTACCCCCATCCCTGCCTCACATCATCATGGTGGTGGCTCTTCCCCACCGAGTGGCCTGGCTTGGCCCCAGGCACGCACCCGTCACTCAGCAATAACCAAAGCATTGGCCCAGGACAATTTCTCTTCATTCAGTGTGGCCCAGGGAAGCCAAAAGGCTGGACACCCATAGTTTAGAACTTGGTTTTCAGAAGTGAATACTTCACCAATTCATAGAAAAAAGAATCTAAAATCTACAGTTTCCTGTTAATCTTTACTAAAATCCTGCATACAGAGGGGCAGGCACTGACTTTTTCTCTCCATTAACAACAGCACCTGAGGAAACAGCATGGAGCTGAATCAATGGAGGGTCAGGATGGGGCTTAGGAGAAGGCTTTTCACGAAGAGGATAGTTGGGCCCTGGAACCTGAGTGGCCATGGCACCAAACCTTCTGGAGCTCAAGAAGCCTTTGGACAATGTTCTCAGACTTGTCGTTTGAATTTTGGATGGTCCTGTAGGGAGCCACGAGTTGGACTCAATGATTCTTGTTGTTCCCTACCACACTCATTGTAAGCACACAATCTATTGGTCTGAACTACATATATCAGTAAGTTAATTCTCCGCTCTAAATCACCTCCTTGTTAGGGAACATTTATCTGTTACAAGAGATGATTTGCTGGCACTGGATAGAAGACACTGCAAGATTACATCATTACTAAGTCCTCCAGCTTTTCAGCCTCTAGATGCTGGAGAAAGTCAAGAAGAATTACATTACACATCAAGATCAGAAACCAAGAATATAGATTCCCTCTGAAAAATATTCCATCTTAAAAGTTGATACCTTGCTCCAAGTTATCTCCACAGCATCTCTCCACAGCTTAAGCATCAGCTTACCAAGGCCCTCTCTGTAGATAAGAACCTTGTGATCTGCAGTTCAGTGCTGCTGGAAAACCTTGAGCAGGCACAAGTGGAAAAAAAGTGAGTAGTTTAAAACTTCACTGAAGTCTTTTTTTCTGTTTTTGTGACTAGCCATCTGACAGCAACCTTGTTTTTTTCACACGAACAATACAGCACTAGATGGTGCAGCAGTGCTTCTCAGTACAGCTCATCTTCCCTCAAATTTCGTCTTCAACATGTGACACAGTCAATGGCAGAACAGTAGCAACAGCTGCATATTGGCAATCAAGCCAGCAATGTGCCCTCACAGCTCAGAAAGACAACTGTATCCTGGGCTGCATAAAAAGTGGCCAGTAGGTCTAGGCAGGTAAATCTGCCCATCTAGTCTGCGCTGGTGAGGACTCACCAGGAGTACTGTGTCCAGATGTGAAGTCCTCAGTGCAGAAGAGACACAGACCTGTTGGAGTGTGTCCAGAGGAGGGCCACAAAAAGGATCCGAGGGATGGGACTCCTCTGCTGTGAGGACAGGCTGAGAGAGCTGGGGCTGTTCAGTCTGGAGAAGACAAGGCTTCAGAGAGACCTGGTAGTGGCCTTTCAGTACCTAATGGTGGGCTATAAGAAAGAAGGGGACAGACTTTATCACAAGGTCTATTTTGATAGGAGATGGGGAAATGGTTTCAAACCAAAAGAGGGAATGCAGATTTAGATTGGATACAAAGAAGAAGTGTTTTACAATAAGGGTGAAGAGGCACTGGAACAGGTTGCCCAGAGATGTGGTGGATGCCCCATCCCTGGACATATTCAAGGTCAGGCTGGACAGGGCTCTGAGCAATCTGATCAATTCCATGATTCTGTGAAATATATAAACTATATAGACAGGTATCTCCACTTGTAAGCAACTCTATAGCAATGCTATAATGGAACCTTTTTGAGATAATCTTTCTAGGCAGCAGTGACAGATTTTATGCTCCCTGTGTTTGACTGTGCTCAGTTCCTCAGACACCTGTTCCGAATAGTGTCGCAGCAGTCCATGAAGCTTTTTACTTCTAGTTTATTGACCATTGAGGAGACAACATAAGGTGATCTCCCTGTCAAACATTTAATGTCCATTCTGATTAAGTGGCTTAGGACATACCAGAGGACTCCGACATAAGCAGCTGGTACAAACTAGCAGCTTGCCACTGTTGGAAAAAAAATTAAGCCTGTGGCATTTTATTCTGCAACGACATTCATTGATGTGACTGGCAAAAGAAAATAACAATGAATTGGAATGGATGTATTGGTCTGCCACTGAAAAATAATGCCAATATGCTGAATCAAGCAGGACTGAAACTCATCAATTCGTTAACTTTTTCGTTACTGTGTGATAAGACATAAGGCTGTCCAGATCCTGCAGAGTTTAGAGATGAGTAAATTAAGGAGTAGCTGCATTTCTTATGGCTTTTGAAAAGCAAAAATTATTGTCTCCCAAAAGTCTCATTAAAAGATAATTGAGAAGATTATTAAATGAGTTATTTATGTAAAGGGATGCATTACTGAAAAATGTTGAAGACGCATTCAAAAGAGTCAGCTGGTATATACAAAACAGGAATGATGGCTTACTTTTAATTTTTCTTACCCCAGTTTAATAAAAACAGCATCAAAATCAACTGGTACTATTTAAGATTGTTTTTTAAAAGTCCTTTTTTAAAAAAAAAACAAAAAAAACCTGCCTGCAGAATCAGATCTAAGCTCTGAAATACCATCATGAGAAATTTCTCACGGAAAACACATTCTTGTTTGGCGAAAATAACAAAGCACATTAATACATGTTATTTTTTAAATTTCTGTAGCCATACAACAAGCAGAGTAAATTTAAGTCTGCTTTCTGTTCAAGTACCTGTGATTAGCAAAGCACAATTGTTACAGGTAATCGTGGAATAACAGAAAAAGAATTAAGCAGCAGTACTCAGCAGTAAATCAAAACAAGATGCTTTGCATAGCAGTAACAACTTCATCCACAGCTGACTGCTGTCTCTACCCTTGGAGCAAAAGGAAGTTCTCGTATAGGCCTGTACTATTTACAAGCTTTGTGATTTGCTGCCAATTTGTAGAAACCAAAGTAAACTTCTGAAAGGACTCCTACATACCATAGTAGTTAAAGAAACTATCATCCCACCCTGATTTTGACTACAAGCCTTGAAAGACTAATCTAATGTTTCTGTCTAGACTCCTATTCTCCTAAGCTAATAGAAAGACTTAACTTAAATCTTAAAGAAAGTCATTCCGGAAAGCGCTTCTCTGGTTATCAAACAGTCACTTCACAAGGCCTCAGTTAGTTTTTTTACTTATACATTTTCCCCCTCTAATAAGCCTCAGCAACAGAAAGTGTTCACCACTAATTAAAAGTGAAAAGCTAACAGACTTCGATATTTTACATCTGCATCCAAAGCTGTCCAAAGACACCTGTTTATTCTTATAGCACTTCTTTTTTACTCTTTATCATTCCATCCTTTAAAGTGTTGTTACAACATGAAACAGAGTAAACTAGATCATTTCATAAAACTAGTCCATTTCTACATTCCCCACCTTTACTGGATGACACAAATGGCCATTACGTAATGTTATCCAGTTTCTGTAGCAGGACACAGGAATCAGCTGAACTGATCTTGCATACTGCTAAATCTTGGCAAAGTATGGCTTTCAGAATGCTGCCTGGTTGTGGTTACCTCACCTTCCAGCCAGAACTTGAGGTGCGTAGTGCCAAATGACCACATACACTGGATAATCAGAATTCCTGTTAGATATCTACAGTATCTTTAGATATCTAAAAATACAGACAGAGTCCTAGCTGAGCTCTTCAGTGCCTGTGTCAACTTTTAAGTCTTGTTGAGGGAAGGAGTTGAAAGTACCTAGGTACTGCTTTCCAGGCTAAGTGTATCTGCTAATCAGAAATATTGAGCATCTAAGCAGAGGTTAGGCAGCCCAGTAATCTTACACTGAAAGCATGCTCTACATTGCTTCTTTGTGCAAAAGCTGAGTCTATACTGACATCCATACCTCCTGACAATGCTGATGGAGCTCAATACGGTGCAGTGTCTGTCCTCCCACCACATCTCACCTCAGAACCTAGGGGATGGGCACCGAGTGGTTTCATCTGGGATGTGAGGCTGGAAAATTCAAATGTCCCTGCCTTAAGAAAGAAATGCATCTGTCCAGTGTTATTTCCCACAAAATTCTCTAACTAGCAACAAAATAGAAAGCAGTCTTCTTCTCTGGACATGCTTTGAAAGAAAGCGATGGCTTTGGCTGAAGAGAAAGATTCAACTGTGACTGACGGCTGGACATAATGTGACTCCTTGTAGCGCTAAAAAGAGTTGAATTCCTGACAATGCGCTTAAACTGGGAGGCCTCTGAGTGTGCCCTCACCGTGCCCCAGCTCCAAGGGCAGGAGCATCATCACGTACAGGGTGAGCCCCCAAAGTGTGCTTGTAGGGAATGAGGGCAGCAGGACAGAGGATATGATGCAAACTGGCAGCTCATCTGTGAGGCAGGCTGACTGTCACAGCTTTTCTCAAAATTCTTTGGAGATTACTGCCGACAACATTGCTCTCAGTTTTGTAGACAGCAGTCATGGGTGCTTGGGGTGCTGTCACCTTATCTCAGTGAAACTGGTTCCAGCGAGAGGTTCAAGCCATCCTTCATTCTCCCCATTTGTGTCTGTCAAGCTCTCCTATGACCTCAGAATGAGCTGAATAAAGTAATTGGCTGAAAATGAAATTTGTTGTTGCTGTTCTGGTAGCACCATTTGCAGTTTGATTAGTTCTTTACTCTAGTAAGTTGCACAATGGCTTGAGAAAGGGAGAAGGAAAGAGAGAACATGAGATAGGAAGCGGAGGTCACTGCTTTTACTCTTCCAGTGCTCAGTATGGGTACAAAATGTAGGCATCTAGTTCAAAGCTGGGGTTCATCTGAAATTGTTAGTCATACAAATTCGCTGTTGTAGCACGCTGACTGGCAATGCCTATAGGCTCTGGGTTGAAAACAATTTATGGTGGTATGTTACTACTCCATCCGAAAAAGACTAATGTGTTCAGAAATCTAGATTGCAGTTCTAAGATTTATCATATGCCAAAACAAAGATTTATTTTGTTAGCCACCAAAAATTCATAGCACATTTGCTGATTCTAACCTTTCGACACCAATGACAAGTCACCTCCAAGGCTAAAATAATAACAACACAAGAAATTCTTCAGTTGTAAAAAACAAAACAAAACAACACAAAACAAAAAAAAACCGAAAGAATTTGGAAAGAGCAGGAGTTGATAGACCCTTTTTTATTCATTCCTCTGTTTCAATGAACATTTGTCTTGAGGATATCTCCTAAAAACTTCAGTTTAGTATTAGCATTTTCATTACAAGCATCTGCTTCTGAAATTCTTGGCTTGTCATTAAGTGAGTCAGTACAGCCACTGGGTCTTTCTACCATTTGTTCCACATCAATGTTTTCTTCCTTGTATAAACTTAAACTAGCCTGCACGTGCAGCATGTTTACACATTTCAAAGCAAAGGGTGTTATTGAATTTATCTATTTATACTCTCATGGTACTTTTGCTCCAGGAGATTTCTAGTGAAAAAGAGACAGATACAATTCAGTAAACTGAGATTCTGTATGAAAATAGGATGAGAAAGATATGCCTAAGGGGCAAAAGGGGAAGAAACAGTTATTGTATGTACTTGTTCCTAAACAAAAGTATTTGGCAATAAGCAAACAGAATCAAATAAGAACTTAGTGAGAACATATGCTGATTGAAGCCATCAATAAATAAATTGTATTATCATTCAAATTAACACCAACATAATACTTTTTTATGCTAAACAGGATTTCTAGTTATGTACGTATGAATATTCATTTACATGCTTTTTTTAAGAGCTAAATTTTTATGTATTTCATAGCCTACGAGAAAGGATCATGCTGACTGAGCAAACAAATATTCATTAGAAATCACCTGAAGTTTTTGTGGTTATTTCATCTCATGATAGTAGCTATGACACTCTAAGATTAGTCCATCTGTATGTAACAGGTGGCTACAAACACTACGGTACTGTACTTTAGTATGTTTATGTATTTTCCCTTCTATATTGACTAGAAGGGCATTCTCCCATCAAAGTATGGTCCAAGTTTGCTCTGATTAGTTCCTCTGGTCAAGTTAATGCTAAGTTTTCTGATGATTCACAGTCAACAGAACAGTATGTTATCTAACACCTGCTACATTCTTCTCAAGAAAGTTTGTGGGATTGCAAGGGAAAAAACAACAACAATAACAACAAAACCCCACAAATTCAAAAGTATTTGATTTGTGTAAAGGACAAATACCTCTTGTATTCTGCCTTCTGCAAGCAAGTAGTATTAACTGCTTTCCACAACAAAGAAACCCCAAAACCTCAAGAAAATGATATGCTTAGGCAGCATGTTGACAGCTAGCAGGATTCCTCTAATACATGTGATTCCACATAAAGGTATTTTTTTCTGCCAGATATACAGTAAAAAAACTGCCATCAAATACCCACTGGGTCAGAAAGGAAGCCTGCTACCTGAGGTGAGTTGTTCCTGCCAGCTTGTCTCCTAGCCTTCACAATCCAAAGAGCAGAGTTGGAATGGCAAATACCAGGAAGCTATGTTCTGAAGGAGGAATGCATCACTGATGCAGATATATTCAGCCTGTCATGTAACACCGATCTTACTGCTAGCCAGAATTGCTATTAGCGCATTTATATAGTTTCTAGCAAACTTCTACATGTAAAATCTCCATGAGGTTAAGAGACTGATTATATTAGAAAGTAAAATCATCACTAACATACATATTTCTTCAAAACAGAAAGTCTCTGAAGTTCATGGAACATTCAGAAGCCAAGGCAGTTATCAAACATAACAACCTGCCAATAACTCACTGAGATGGAATATAAGAATGTTAAGAGACACTCTTTATATTCTGTGTCCCAAAAGGATTGAAAATGGTTCATTTCACACATGCAGAATTCTCAAAGTTTTTTTTGTGTGTTTTTGGATCGCTCTAAATGCATTCAAAGAACAAGCGTCATGCAGTGTGCAAGGAAGAGACATAAATACATGTTTCACAAATATTTAAATGCAAATCACACTGCCTTATTAGGATTCAAGTTTCATAGGCTTGTGGAGCAGAACTGGTATTATTTCCTTGATGAACAAGACTGAAAATGTCATAAGTGTCATAGCGCCTTACTTGTTCTCGTTGCTGGCATCATATCGAGGCATAGGGTCAAAATCATTTCCATTGACATCAAAACTGGCCTGCGAATCCTGTAGCCAACAGGAGAAAGAAAACCAGTTTCTCATTAATAAGCCATTGAGTTACGTGGCCTATAAATTCTTCAGCAGGTTTCTACAAGAGAGTAATTAGGTTAACTAACATTCCTGTGGTTCTATGATGATTGCCTTTTTTTTTTTTTAAAGGAAAGGATTACATATTTAGTAATTACACCATTTACAGATTTTATTTTATTTTTGAAAAAGGGAAGAGTATGAATGCTCTGAAAACACATCATTCTAATTGTGGAGAAGAAATTGTTGTTTCATTAAGCAAAAAGAATATATTCCTTCTAAGAAACTTTTGGAACTTAAGAGAGTTCATTCTCAAAATTCAGATTTTGCTAAACATTTCAAGATTCAATAAAGATTCTTTGCAAGACGATGACTGAAATTTCAGTCATAGTTTCAAGGAACAATGTAAGTTTCTTAAGGATATTTTATAAAAAATACAGCTTGAAATGCAGCACAAACTGCCTTCCCATTTGTCTGCGAGTGTAACTGACTGTTTCAATTACAGCTACAATATCTGCACACTTTTGCTCCAAATTTTACCAAGATTCTTCCAGCTAAAAATAGTTTATAAAGTAAATAGCTGCTGGTTTGTATGGCTCCCATTAATCCATGTGGTAGCATGCAGTGTGTTGACTTGGCAAGCAGTTTTTTTTCATCTCTTCGTTTTTAAAAACCAGTTACCACATCCACCTCAAATATTTCTGTTTGCAGTCACACCAGCAATAATCTGACATATAGAAGGCATTTGTCATCAAAAAAGCAACGTGTACTGCTTTAGGGGAATTCCTTCTTGGCAAGAGGAAAAGGAGAGAGGAGACGGGAGGGGAATAAATAGCTGCTTTAAATTCAGTGGAAGGACAGTACTGGGATGAAGTGACACACGATACAATCTAGGTCATTCTGTGAAGAGATAAGGTTACGTTTGGTTTGTTTAAACAACTTTAGAGATTAAAGGGAAAGATGTGAAATGCATTAGGATCAACCATATACTGACAAATAGGGCAAAAGGCTGTCACTTTTGTTTATGCAGTCCCCCCAAGTATTTCAGATCTGAGTTCCACATGCAGCATAAGGAAGGATACAGATGTAAGTACAGCTAATTTAAAATAAATGGATTTAAACTATAGAAATGATTGTAGATCTTGATGAGTTGTTAAAGATGTTATTGTCACATTTATCTCTTGAATGGTTTGTCAAGATGGTATGCTACCTGGAAAAAAAGACTTGGGTTGGAAGGAACCTTAAAGATCATCTTGTTCCAATGCCCTGCCACGCACAGGGCTGCCACACACCAGATCAGGGCCCCATCCAACCTGGCCTTGAACATCTCCAAGGATAGGACATCCATAGCTTCTCTGCACAGCCTGTGCCAGTGCCTTACCACCTTTCTTGCTTTGCAATTGTCATCTTCAACAGTTATACTTAACCCAACTACTTTTTTTTTTCTTATTTTGTGTGAACGTACTGTTCATACTCGTCTTTTGAGAGAAATAGTAAGGTTTCTAAGGTCAAGTGCTTTCAGGTAATGCCTATTTCTGAAGCTCAGGAAAAATAAGTCCAGCAAAGCATGGCTCTGACACACTGAGCAGCTTTAAACTCTGATGTTAACAAAAGAAGTCACCCACTGGAGAAGCAGCTTCTCCTAACATTATGCAATCCTTCCAACGTATATTAAAACAGTCATTAAATATGATGAACCACAACCAAACAGAAACCTTCTGAAGTGACATGAAATATATGACATGGCAAAAAAAAAATAAAAGCACACAGATCTTCTACAGCAAATTGGGAGGAGGCTCATTGAAATTTAGAGGGATTTACTATAAAGACTCCAAAATATTCTACACCTGTTTTTAATTGAGTGAGTCATATCCTTTTCCTTTAATATTATTTCTAGTAGTAAGATAAATAGCTTTAAAAATAAATACATGGAAGGATTTGCCTAACATTATGGCCTTTGAAAGAGCTACTGTCTTGCTAGTTAAATGAATTAGTCAAGAATGGACTTCAGCTGCCGACTGTAACTGGAAAGCAGTGTATTTCATTACTAAGTTCTGAGAGTGTGAAGATATTTGGTAAAATAATTATAGAAAAGAGAAAAAAATCATCTGATTATTAACTCCAATCCTTCAGAAATGTAGGACTAAGCTACAAGGTGCATTCAGATACTAAAGATGTTCAGACTCAATATACTTTTAAACTAAAATAATACAAATTACCAAAATTCATTTTTTTTTTCCTCCCATTGGTGTTATCATTTGAGAAAACTCTCTTATGAGACTTTTTCCTTTCTTCCTCCCTCCCTCCGCCTTTCTAGGAATTTAACCAAATTCACTGCAGGTTAATAATAAAGCAGCGAATCAAACTGCAGACACTCACATAATTTTGCATCAAGTCTGGATGGTTTCTTTCGATGCCGTCATCCAAGATGGTCACCACAACATTCTTTCCAGTGTAACCTCTCTTCCAAGCACCTACTATATTCATATCTGATTGGCAATGGTGAGTGTTATCACTGCAGTGCTGGGGAGAGAAGAAGAGATAAAAATGTTGGTTGCTGCAGATTAGTGAGCAGTGTGAGATTGAGATATTATCCCACTTACATTAATATTACCATTTATATTAGCTCAAGCATATGGTTTGAATAACAACTCTACAAGATCAACACCTTTATTTAGAAAGAAACAAATAATTAGAAAATAAATGCCAAATTTTATGAACATTGTTAAGCCTGTTTATTTTTCTTTCAGACTATTCTTCATGTTAAGCAATAGCAAAAGGAACCACCTAGCCACAGGTGATCTGTGTGTAAAATAAAGCAATTATTCTCATCTGTTAAGCATGCTCATTTGAAATGGACGTTTGAATTATTTGAATTTTTTTCAGAGAAACAAACCATATGCGGATAAAAGGAGACAAAAGCCTGTATAGAAATGGCCATGGAAACAAAACCTGCTTTCTGGAGCTTATGTGCTGTATAATTTCTTGACAGAATGTCTGGAAAATAATCCAGATTCAACTCTATCTACAAAAGAAGGCTTTTGGCAGGTTTTGTGCAGTATCAGCAGGAGATGAGCAGCAGTTAAGAACCTGTAATCAAACACTCTGAAAAACTTGCAGCTGAAAGTGTCTGAAGAATTGCAGATAGTATGATGGAGAACAGCCTGGGATACAGCTTTCAGTGCACTAAGTCTGGTATAGTACACAAAGAAAGTTTACTGTAATTAAAACTAACAGCCTTTTCCTCAACACGAATGCATCCTGTTCATGTGGCTTGTCATGACAGTAAGATACAACCCACGGGCATCTGCCTGCTGCAGGGGCAGTGCCAGCCCACAGGCAGACCTGTCCCCTGAGACACAGGTTCAACAGCCCCTCACTGAAACTGCGTTCCTCCAACCCCTCTAGGGTCAGCCAGAGATTCAGGCAGGTAAGAGGAGAAAAGCAAATGGTAGGATGAAGGAGAAACAAATGAAAACAGACTGATCTTGGAACTTGCATTGTAGCAAGTGTCTGCATGAGTGTGCTTGGCACTCACTTCCTGCTACATGGCCCTGCACCCTCATCTCATCTAATGTCTGCCACTCCTCAAGTTGCAAGCAGTATGAAAACATTCAAAGCGATGCACTTCACCTTGACTTGGCCCAATTCTTTCCTACAGAGCACGAGTGCCTGAAGGCTAAGGTGCAAACAGACATCAGGTTGCTATCACATCCTCCTCATCCTTCTCCTTTATCTCCCATTCACCAACCCTCCTGCACTTTCAGACACAAACCAGTGGATTTGAAAGTGGCCATTTGCTGTTACTAAAGCAAACCTACGTTATTAGGTACTATGATACATAGCATACAGTCTCTCTTGATGTCTTTCTCTTGTGCCTGCAATTATTCACCTGCCAGCCCGCCCGCCTTTCCTCTTGAAGGCTCTCAGGTCCCTGTTCCAAGGAACCTACGGAACTGGCTTAAAGATTTTAATCTGTGTATTGCTTGGAAATGTTCACACTGCTGTATTTATGAAATTAACTACAGTCTAAACTTGCCATCTGTACAGTGAATGTAATGACTGTACGCATCAGACTTTCTAATACACAAACAGCAGCATTAAAAGTATGTGAAGTTTCCAGGGCTTCTGTGTTTTTCATAAGTGCTATTGAAATAAGCATTGGAAAATGCCTACAAAAGCAATGAGTATCATTGTTCACATTTTACTGGTGTGAAGACAAGGAGACAAAAAGTGAAAACACGTGACAGCACAGGGTAAACCCACAAGAGTGGTAACATGCAATCAGGAATTCCAGGCCTGACCTCCAGCTGAATTAACTGGGCCATTACCCTGCTCTGTCATCCCCTTCTCTGAAATGCCGCGCAATCCTCTGGCTGCTTTGCTGCCTGTCTTGTCCTCTCTTCATGGGGGGTTGGTTTGGTTCCCACCTAGTCAAACCATGCAGGCTGAGCAAAGTGTTTTTAATGCCTTTCAAGCCCTCTGGCTCTCCTTCAGAAGATGACCCCTTCTTCCCTTAATGATGCTGACAGTTGCCCTCACTTACTCACCTGAACTGCTGCTCTTGTGATGGTGGTAAAAACGGACTAATTAATCAGCTGTTTTCCTACACTCATGTAGTCAAATACAAGGTTGCTTTACCACGTGCTCTGTTAGTTCACGCAAGAGAGGTGCCAGATCAAATTGATATTAAGATTACCGCACTCTGCTCCAAGCCCGGACACTAACCTAGTATAAACAAAATTTTTCTGCATAAAAGAAACTGCAGGGGTAAAGCAGGGGTAACGGCATCCCACTTACAATTTTGGATCACAGAATATATAACACATGGATAGAGAGTGCAAAGGCAGTGAAGATGCATCCAAACAGGAGTAGTTCAATAGCAGGTGATGGGTTCAGTCCTTACAGTTATGATATATTACTTATCCGCAAGTCTTATTAAAAATAGCATCTATTCCTTACTATTCTCTGACTCCTCACTTCCTTTTTATCTGTGCCCTTCTCTCTGTTTCTATTCTTCTCTTCCAATACTATCTTTTACCAATTAAATTCCAGTTTTGTTTCATTCAACATCTGATCTCAGCTTCCTAAATTTTAACTACAAACTATACGATTAACTATACTATACGATTAGGATGAATCTGATTAGGCACATTTCTCTCAAAGATTTGGCTTTTATCAGAAATGTTTTAAATACTAGCAACAGATTACTCTTCAAATACTATATAATACACTGTACGTCACCGTTCCATATTCAATAGCATACAACATGACATCTATTACTTGGTTTCACCTGCATTCTTCCCTGTCACTTTAAATTCCTCTTACCTTCAAAAACATTTCTTATAAGGAATTTTCCACTGCTGGGTTCCATTCTGTTATTTTTCTTTAACCATGTGCTGCTTCTTTACAACTAATCCAAATTACATTATCAGCTGCTCAGCAGAGAAATGTTTTCAAATGAATTTGGAAGCAGAGTTTCAGTTTTTAGTGTTAGCCAAATGAAAAAAACAAAACAGTGTCACAATAATTATGTGTGTCACAGTGATAGGGTTTTACATCAATGGGCAAATTTTCAATGTATTTTTCCAGTCCTTTCTTTTTAGAATTAAAAACATACCCTGTCATGTTAATGTACAAAAGCTGTGGATTTGCAAGATTTCTACTAGGCCAATCTTTGAACCATTGTTTTTCAATTTTAAAAAGAATAGTATGCACTATATTTGGAACACAGAATTATGGAATAAAAGAGTTTATGGAACTCCTCCCCAGTTCTAGCACATCAAGTAATTCAGAAATTTCCCATTGGTATCACGACTAGACAGCTGCAGTAAGCTACCATCATTTCAACATACACTGGTTTCATCTATTGCCTAGAGGTTACCATCAAAATGAATAAACAACCTCTCACTCAGCTACTATTAGCAATTTGACTGAGATTTTTAAAAGGCACTCAGATTATGGTGTTTTTCTCTGGACTCTCTAAGTGGAAAATTTTAATGACACCACACTTAGTATTTAATAGAAACAGTCTACAAGGTGGAAAGATGGTTGAAGGACACACAGAAAAGGGCTATAGTAAGGAAAATGTCAGATACGGAACCTTTCTCATACTTGAAATTCAATTAATATGAGTGAAAAAAGACAAAAGAATAAGGCATCTTTGGACAGACAATTCGGAAGCCTGACTCTGCAACTAGCAAGCAGACACAACATTAGAAATGTTTTCTGTTTTGCATGGTGCTTTCAGTGTTAGACATACGTCTGGAATCCCTTAACTATATTGTGAAATTCTCTCTAAAAACTAGCTTATAGTCTTTACAATTATTTTAATGTTTGCTGTTTGCTGCATTAATTTTGGTATGCTTGGTGATCAGCTAGGGATCAGTAGCAAAATTGAATGGGAAAGTGAGAAATCAAAAATCATATTAATGGCCAAAACCTTTTAGAATTTCAGAACTTAAAGTAAAAGAACAATGACTACAAAATTCTATTCACTCTTTTGCCAAGCCTGTTAGTGTATAAAAACAGAGTAGAAATAAGTATCTAATACTGTGACATAGTTTCTCAGAAATGACCCTCTATAAGTCTTCATGAGGAACCCAGTATTAGTTTCCTAGAGTTTTGGAGTTACCAGGACTTCTCTGACAAGATCTCATCAACATATGAGGGAGTACAGAGAAACAAAAAATGATAACCAAATGAGACAATTTGAGGTGGCAGGTCTTGGATCTAGTTTAGTGATATATATGCTTCTGATCTCGGGAAAGCTCTCGCATAATAGTCCCCAGCAAGAGATAAGAGAAGATAGACCATTTCAGTATTTAAAACATAATATGAGTCAAATAATAGGATAAGAATAGTAAACATTAATAGTGAAGAAATAAGAATATGATTTTCTTTTTTGCTTCAACTTTAAATGATCTCTCACTACAGCTGCACACAATATTTTAAAGATCTAGCAGAAGCAGGCAGATAATATAAGTTCTGTTTCATCCCAAACACAATATTTTTCTTTCATTAAATAGTAACTGTCTTCTGAAGTCATGTCTTACTGACTTGTTACTTGTTTTTCTAAATCTGTCTCTGTATCAACAGAAATATTCAAAGAGTGTACCTTATGAAATATTTAATACCAATTTACTGCTAGTGCAACTTTAGAGGGCTTAGTTCATTTACTTCAGCAATGAAATTGGTTCTTAAGCTTTACTGATTCCTCAAGTTAACAAACAAAAGTACAATTAGAGACCAATATGAAGAATCGCAAGCATACATTATTTTATGCCTGTTTATGCAATGAAGGAGAACAAGAAATCAATATAAAAGAGTTTCTTGTATTCATAGGATTAACTATAGTCAGACAAGAAAAATTTACAAGGCTATATTTATGGCTTTTTTTCAGTGAAAAATATGACACTCATAACTCTTATTCTTTGTTTGTGATTACATCACTACTCTTTCTAAAAATAGAATGACTCATAATGCTTTAAATTTGTATTCAAGACAACTCCTTTACCTATCCATCACAGGCACTTCTTGAAGTTAGTACTGGTTTCTTCTGTAACCCATGTGCTGGCTCAAACACAAGTTAATTCAGGAAAGCCCTATATGTTCATATTCCATAGGCTGCCAGGTTGATGACAGCTTTTAGGAGTGGGAAACTTCTCCCCATTCTATCTTTGCAGATGGCAGACTTTCTGTCCCCACTGCAAGTTCTGGAACCTGTAGAGGCACAGAAATGGTGTGCTTCTTTGTTCCACATGGGTCACAAGCTGTCGCTCCACTGAGATGCCTGACTCTAGTCCTATCTTGTTCCCAAGAGGAGAGAATAGGAGAAACTCCTTCAAGGCAAACACAGAGATGTTAACTAAAACCTCCCTCAGGTCATTGTACATGTCCAGCCATCTCCACTAAGCAAATATGAAAAGAGGCTTTCACAGAAATGGCAAAATGTCCACCACATCATCCACCACTGAGTAAAGCCACATATATACAGAAAGAAAAGAAAGGTTAAAAAAAAAAAAGAAGAGGAATCTATGAATTCAGACAGCCAGAACATGTCCATTGTACCTTGGATACACCAATCATCCATATGAATGGCACATCACAGACTTGGTGCACCTGAGGTATCATTGAAACACTACTCATATGTTGTAAGATCTGTGTCAACATATGGAGAGATTCCTGCCTGGGAAGTGTTGGAAAAAATATAGGAACCTGATGTAAAAAATCTTTGGGAGTCAGCAAAGGACAGAAAAAGAGGAGAGAAATGATTTCCACAGCCTGTGGTTCCTGTTAACACAGGAAGAGAAGTATTCATGGAAATACATCTCTCTACGCGGCAGTACTCTCTCATGATGCCTGCACGATGCCTATTACTACTCCTACCACTACTCCTGCTGCTGCTGCTGCTGCTAGCACTTATACTAGTATATAAAAAGCTGACTTAGCAACAAAAGGTCAGAAAGTGAACCAAAAGTTAAGGCATTTTTACCTGCGTAAAATGCTATCTAAAAGTGAAAAAAAAAATAAACTAATCACAGAAACAAAACAAAGACAATAACAACAACAAAAGAGAAATGGCAATTCTTTTATTAATTGGAGAGAATATATTAAAAGAACAGCTGCTCCCTTGCCCCAGCTGTGCGGCATCAACCCTGGGGATCCAGTTTTCATGAAGGATGAATAATTCCTTAGAGAGACAATTCTTTCCTTCCTGCTATTTTTTTGTGGCCTTTGCCTCATATTTTTATTTGACCTCCTCTAAGTCCTAAAAAAGAAAGAAAAATAGGGCAGTTTTACACAAGGTCCCAAGATGCTTTTTTTGTGCATCAGTTCATGGAGTCCATATGACTATATGACTGTTTGAAACTCTGAGTGCTCATGCTTTTTTAAGACTATTTTTTATTCCTCTTGGTCATGAAAGATTTTGAAAATGTGAACACTACAGTCTCAGATCACAAAAGCCAAATATTTTTTTTTACTAAGCTCTTAATTTTGTATGCAAATTCAATACTATATTCTGGACATGACTTGTGAGCTTTCAATGCTACAGGCTGGTAATACTAATCCCCTTAACTCCCTAACTTCCTTTTCAACCTGAGAGGTCTCAATCAGAGCTGTAGATTGTGCTTATCACCACAGTGATATAAACTGAAAATGCTGAAACAGTGGTATGAATCAGCGTATCAGCATCCACGTTAAATTTTGGTTCTCTGAGATTTTTGCTGTTATGCACTACAGCCAGCCTAGAACCTACCTCATCTCCAGATTTGTGAGTACAGAATGGGCTAGAAAAAGCCTAAAGGGCATCAGAATTGTAAAAATAGTTGTATTTCTTATACATGCTGTTTATTCAGTGTATCAATTGTGAGAATTTGACAAATGGTAAAACAGCAGCATTGTAAAACAAAAGAAGTAAAAGAAAACTAACTACAGACAATCAAAAGAAGGAGCTTCTAGCTATCTTCTAAAGATGTTTTCTAGTTTTACTATTGTTTGCTTTCAGTGACGAGTTTACAGCTTTTTATAAAAAAAATCAGCGTTCTTAATCTTTCAGTCAAAGCACAGGAGTAAAAACTAACACAAAGATAGCTTGCAGTCACGTAGTAGACTAAGCTCCTCTCTTTAGCAAGTAAGGCTTGCTGCTTTGGTTATTTCTAAGATAATTATTAAACAGAGAGATGGTAAGGCTTGCTTTAAAATATTTTTTTCCTAACTTTTTAGGGATTCTCTCTAAGCTATGAAAGACATTCTTCACAGCTTCCTTTTTAAGCCATTTACAAGTCAAAGAATACTACTCCTGTATCATGTTGTTAAGAAGCATGGGAGAGGGAGATGGTTTTTATTTAGACTTTGTGTGAACATACGTGACAGAACCAAACTCACCACACAGAAAGAAGACTCTGAGCAGATGGCTCCAATTAATCATTAACCTTCCCACAGACTGATGAGAGTGGGAGAAGCCTGCAGCTTATACAAACCCACTTTGTTCCCCTTCTGATATCTTTTTATTTCACGGCAATATGAGGAAACAGTTTAAGAAGGATTTGCTGTTATGCAACTGTTGGAGTGTGGAGGACTGATTGAGAAGGACCTGGAATACTTAGTTTTTCTAAGAATGCTTTGAACTTGTATGGATGAGAGGGCTTGTGAGGAAACAGATGAAGAGATGTTGGCTCTGAATGCTCGGACACAACTTTCTAAGGGTTGTAGCGCTACTGCAGTCCCTTTTTCTCTATTTTACATTGTGGTCAGATCTCTTTGATCCATGAGGCAATAGCCTGGTGACATCTGGTGTTAATGGTAGCAGGATGTCCTGTGGGAGAAGGAGGGAGAGAGGGACAATGAGAGGGAGGGATATGAGACAACAGGACTCATTCAGGAGTCTGAGGGAAAGATGCATGTCTCCCTTTTTCCTCAAGGGACAAAAGAGGGTAGCAGAAGCGGGGCACATGCTGCTCAGAATATGGTGACAGTCTCACATTCCATTATAAGCAACAGAGCAGGAGTTTTTCCTCTTCTTCCTGTGGGCATATGGAGTTCTTGGGCCTGGAGCTGTTTCACCGTGCCTTTGCTTCAGCAATAAACATCTATGCTACTTGATACCTTACAAGCCTTTTCCCTAAGAGCCATAAAGACACATCAGCTTATTGTACCCTGGGTCCCATTATTTGCTTGGGTTGGTACGTCAGAGGAGATTGTAACTTGTCAGAGGACAAACTTTAAGCCTAGGAAACTGTTCTCTTGAGACAGAAGTATAAACATCACTTCATACCCTCCTTAGATAGCCTTACAGAAATATTTAATCTAAAACTAAAATGCAAGGTGTGAAAATTCATTAACTGTAAAGGATAACACTAAGATGAACGGCTGCTATTTTGATTTGCCTACAGGGAAGTGAGTACCCTAGGCACCAATGGACTTTTCACCATTTGAATGTACTTTGGTTGATGAATGCAAGGCCTGCTATGTATTATAAGAGAAACCTGGGAAGATAAGACCAAACCACTAGAGGGAGTGGCTAGTTATATTTTGCAAATGAGATCATCTGGCAGAAATGTGAGAATTAGTCCTGAGAAATCTAGGGAGGCCCAGGAAGAAGAACTATTCAAGAAACAGAAGTTTTGCATAGACTAAAAAGTACCACAAAGTTACTCCTTCTACTGTCTCTGAAAATTTATCTCTGCTGATTAAATGTTGAAGTTCTCCTGAAATGCTGGAGAAACATATGACTGTGCTGTGAATAAAATACTGTGCAAAGTAGACAGAGAATGTAAAATTGCTGTGAAAATTGCAAAGAGTATTAAAGGAAACGTCAGCAGAGTGTCAGGATTCAAATTGTATCAGAAAATACAAATATTGCAAAAAAGTTCTGGAGAAATGCAATATATTAGCAAACACTGATTTCATGGAGAACCAGTATCTAAAGGACTTTCTACTAATAGGACTGTAAGCATCTGTAAGAATTGCTGCTGAACTAAACCCCCGTCTTTACTAATAAAGCCAGATAAAAATTGAATTGAGACTATAGATTTGAACTGATACTGAAGGAATCATAGAATCAAAGAATGCCTTGGGTTGGAAGGGACCTTAAGGATCACCTAGTTCCAACTCCTCTGCGTGGGCAAGGTTGCCACCCACTACATCAGGCTGCCCAGCGCCCCATCAAACTTGGCATTCAACACTTCCAGGGACGGGGCATCCACTGATTCTCTGGGCAACTTGCATCAGTACCTCACCACTCTCTAAGTAAAGAATTTCCACATAACATCTAACTTAAATCTCCCCTCTCTTAAAGCCACTCTCCCTTGTCCTATCACTATTAGACCACGAAAAATGTTGGCCTCTCTCCTGTTTATAAGCTTCCCTCAAGTACTGGAAGGCCACAGTGTTTTCATGCACAAACAGAGCACTCAGTCTCACTGTCTATGTCATTGATAAAGATGTTGAAGAGCAGCAGTCCCATGACTAACCTCTGGGGTACAGCACTCATCACCAGCCTCCACCTGGACATAAAGCCATTGACCACAATCCTCCAGCTGCGACCTTCCAACTAATTCTTGACCATATACCTCTGACCGTGACCATAATCCTCTGGCTATGACCATAATCCTCTGGCTAAAGAACTGGTTGGAACCACTGAATAGTCCACCTATTAAATCCAAATTTCTCCAATTTAGAGATAAGGATGTGGTGTGGGATCATGTCAAAGGCCTTGCACAAGTCCAGGTAGATAACATCAGCTGCCCTTCCTTTATCCACCAATGCCATCACTCCATTATAGAAGGCCACCACCAGACTAGTCAGGCACAATCTGCCCTCGGCAAAGCTGTCCTGGCTGCCTCGGATCACCTCCTTGTCTTGCATGTGCCTTAGCAGGTCTTCTAGGACAATCTACTCCATGATCTTCCCAGGAACAGAGGTGAGGCTCACTGGTCTATAGTTCCCTGGGTCTTCCTTTCTCCCTTTCTTGAAAATGGGAGTGATGTTTCCCTCTTTCCAGTCACTGGGAACTTTACCTGACAGCCATGTATTTTCAAATATGATGGAGAGCAGCTCAGCAACCACATCAGCTAGTTCCTTCAGTGCCCTGGCATGCAAGCCATCAGGCCCCATAGACTTGTAGACATTCAGGCTCATTGGGCAAGTTCAGACTTGCTCTTCTCTTAAAGTGGGAACCTCACCTAGAGCTTCAGGGATGAGAGAAGCATGGGAAGCCTGGCTGCCAGTGAAGACTGAGGTAAACAGGCAAAGAATGAGAAACATGCAACCTCAGTAAGAGCACTTTTTATGCACATGAAAGAGTAGAAAATGAAAGTGATCTAATTCGAAATGGGAGGAAAATCACCATCGTTACTGTCAAGTTTATACTGAATCTGTGTGTAAGCCATGTTTCAGCTTTGAAATGCAGCACCTGTCAATGATAACTGCTTTACCTCTTGCAAATACTTAAAAAAACAGGAAATGTGCAGCTGATACATCCAGAAAAAGCACTAAATAAAACTATAAGAGCATTGTAAGAGTGGAAGATGATAAGCAGCAATAACTAAAGATAAAAGTTCATAATTCTATGATTTTGACAATTCTCCTGCATCCTCCACTTTTCCTACTATTGTAGCTACGAAATGCTCTTTGGGGCTCCTCTTTTCTACATTTTGCATTCTTTCTTGCCATTCCTACTGTTTCTATTAGACTCTTCTGTGATTCCTGTCAGTAGATCTTCTGAATCTCAGCTGTAGATATGTCTTCTTTTCATTATTATTTCATTTCTCCCACTGGCTCTGCTGTATAACTGGAAATACTATTTTGACATGAATGGGTGCCAAAAATACTTCACAAAGCTTAAAGTGTCTTTTAAGTAAAACAGGGAATTCTCATGGAGATATAATATACCTCCAATAAAATAATTCTTTTTTTTAAGCTGTCATATTCTATCATGTAAACGCACAAGACAATTACAAAAATACTTTTATTTACTTAAAAATGTAACTGAGATCTTTGGATCCAGCAGAGAAGTAGTATAAACCCATAAGCATTTAATAACACAGCCACTCATAAGGAAGTTAGCAGAGGGCTTGATATGTCTGTACTTTGAAGCCTTTATGATGAATTAACAGATATAATCAACTCATTTTGTTTAAGAAAACATTAGCAACCATGTGCAATTATTAAGTCTTAAATCTTAAGAGGCTACCAGCTTTCTAGTAGTATGGGAAAGCTGAAGTTACGTTGTCCTACAGCATGCTCTCAAATATGATGACACAAACAAGTGGAGTGGGAACTAATGATAACAACAGAGACAGTGATTGGGACTACTTGTGAATGTGAATCTATTTAAACAGTGTGATTGCAGTATTATTGTATATATATAAAATCATAAAATTATGCAGGACTAATACTGCAAGTCATAAAATGAGAGAAAGTGTCCAGAAACAGAGTAATAGTGAAAAGGATTTAAGGCATAAGGTAGACAGTCACCTGTAAATTCAAGATGTTTTATAAGACCATATATTACCTCTTGATAGGTAAGCAGTGGGTTAACAAGAAAAGTGGGTTAAGACACTTCTTAAAATGACAGTAATGAGGCTTCCTGGATTGATGTGCATACAACTAGTATTGAAGTTTCAAAAAAGATGCTGTTGGAAAAGGAGCAGTGAGTCCTTGTTTTCAGAACCAAGTGCTGGAAAAACAATTTACAGCAATTCTTAACAAGCTCAATGTATTTATTTTATCAGAGTGTGAAGACATGATTGAAGTATGCAAGTAACTTAACGCAGGAGTTTTTGAAGGTGGAAGCTTCTTTAAACTGTTAGGGAGAATGGCCTAACAAAAGTACAAAAAAAGATAAATATGCAACTACATGGCATAAGTTAATTTAATAGCTAATCATTAAAACAATGCTCTTATTGATGAGACTCTTGTACAAACGTGATCTTTTATCTAATATGTTTACATCTTACAGAAAGCTTACTGCAGCTTAGTTAGAAATTCTGGGCTTGAGATTGTAGATTACCAGTTGCGCTGATTGTTGGTCAAACTAAATGAACATGACAATTATCTCTCATATCTGTGAAATGAATGAACCAAAGTAGTTCAGATCCTGATGCAGGCTGCTATGAGACTAAAGCAGCAATGTGTTAGAACTCCACAGAACTCTCAGAAGAAAGTAGGGTCTGGAAGAAATGAACCTTTTCCTGCCATAAAACTGCCCTCAAAAGCTCAGAAAGACAGTCTCAGTGTCTGAAGTTAGGTGCTGCTTTAAAAACATGTATATCCTCCACAACGCTAAATACTCTCAGAAATATTAACTAATGTGAATAGAATGTCTTCGATATTCAATTAAATATACAAAACAGTAATATCAAAGGAGAATTAGTGTGACACGTATTGAGATGATGTTTCTTTTTTTTATCCCCTTTAGCCTTTATAAGTAGGAGACAAATACTTAGTAAAAAAAGTTTGTAACACTTCTGGAGAAAATTCAAGAAATTTTAATCCAGTGGCTTCTCTGTGCATAGATTCTTACAGTTCTAAGGAAGAAAAATACCCATGTATGTGACTGCTCTGTTATTTACACAAAAGAAAATGACCTTTGCAGGCAAAAAGATTTCTAAACAAGGAAGGACGAAAGTTGGTAATCACAATGTAATAGTAGGCATATTTCAACACAAAGTTTTGTGCAGCAGGAAACTAATGAACGTTGTTCTAGGGGACAACTAAAGCTGGTAACAACAGATAAGGAGAAGTCTGAGGTACTCAACAGTTTTTTTTGCCTCAGCCTTCTCTGATAACTGCTTGTCATACAGCCCTCAAACATTTGATTTGGAAGGAAGGCACTGGGGAAGCAATGTCCCTCCCACTGTAAGCAAAGATCAGGTTCATGACCACCTGAGGAACCTGAATGTCCAGAAGTCTGAGGGTCCCAATGAGATGCATTCCAGAGTCCTTACGGAATTAGCTGATGTAGTCACCAAGTCATTCTCAATGATATTTGAAAAGTTATGGCAGTCAGGTGAAGTCCCTGGTGACTAGAAAAAAGGCAACATCACATCCATTTTTATGAAAGGTAAAAAGGATAACCTGGGAACTACTAACACATCAGCCTCACCCCTGTGCCAGAAAAGATCATGGAGCAGATCCTCCTGGAAGCTATGCTAAGGCACATGGAAGACAGGGAGGTGATACAGGAGAACCAGCATGGCTTCACCAAGGGCAAATCTTGTTGACCAACCTGGTGGCTTTTTATGATGGTGTCACTGCATCAGTGGACAAAGGAAGTGCCACTGATGTCATCTGCCTCAACTACAGTAAGGCCTTTGACACAGTACCCCACAACATACTTCTCTCCAAATTGAAAATATATGGATTTGGTGGGTGGACTGTTCAATGGACAAAGAACTGGCTGCAGGATTGAGTCCAGAGAGTGGTGATTGATGGCTCAGTGTCTGGATGGAGATCAGTGATAAGTGGTGTCCCTCCGGTCAGTACTGGTACCAATAATTTTTAATATCTTCATCAGTGACATCGACAGTGGGTTAGAGTGCACCCTCAGTAAGCTTGCAGATGACACCAAGCTGTGGGTGTGGCTGACACACCAGAGGGACAGGATATCATCCAGAGGGACCTAGACAGACTTGAGCAGTTGGCCCAGGGGAACCTCACAAGATTCAACAAATCCAAGTGGATTAAACCAGTATGTGCTGGGGCATGAAAGGACTGAGCACAGCCCTGCCAAAAAGGACCTGGGGGTACTGGTGGATGGGAAACTGGACATGAGACAGCAACATGCCCTCTCAGCTCAGAAAGCCAACTGTATCCTGGGCTGCATCAAAAGAAGCATGACCAGCAGGGTGAGGGAGGTGATCCTGCCCCTCTACTCTGTGCTGGGTGAGGCCTCATCTGGAGTACTGCGTCCAAATGTGGAGTCCTCAGTACAGGAGAGACATAGACCTGTTGGAGCGCATCCAGCAGAGGGCCACAAAAATGATCCAAGGGATGGAACACCTCTCCTATGAGGACAGGCTGAGAGAGCTGGGGCTGTTCAGCCTGGAGAAGAGAAGACTTTAGGGAGACCCAATAGTGGCCTTTCAGTATCAAAAGGTGATCTACCAGAAAGAAGGGAACAGACTCTTTAGCAGGGTTTGTGGTGACAGGACAAGGAGAAATGGTTTCAGGTAAAGAGGGGAGATTTAGGTTGGATATAGGGAAAAAGTCTTTCACAGTGAAAGCGGTGAGGCACTGGAACAGTTTGCCCAGAGATGTGGGGGATGCCCCATCCCTTGAGACTTTCAAAGCCAGAATGGACAAGGCTCTGGGCAACCTGATCTAGCTGTGGATGCCCCTATTCATTGCAGGGGAGTTGGGCTAAATGACCTTTAAAGGGCTCTTCCAACTGTAAAGATTCTATAATGCTATGATTTTATCATCACTCTGGAATGGGAACAGGTAGAAACTGCAGGAGACTACTTTAAAAGCAGGATAACCATACCACAAATACAAATATATCTAATAATGAAATCAAAACCAAGCATGTCACGATCATCAGGCAGGCTGAAAGAATCTAATCTCTAACTTGAGTGAGAGATAATGAAATGACTGAAATGATAATCTTGCTCCCTCAATTTCTTCCTTCTTTACTACGCTGCTTCCCTGGGTCTGTTCAGTTATTCACAAGAGATGATGAAAGAGAAGGGGACAAGATTGGAGGTAAAGAGATTGTAGATGGTAGGCTGTGAGATAATGAGTCTCTAGGATGTCTTTGGCGTCTTGGAAAACTTCCTCATTAGAAGGTGTCACTGAGGATGTTTTCTGAGGCATGGAGAGCTTGAGGTACAAGAATTCAGGGCATTCTTCTAGAATCACATTTTCTGTATCCATACTGATTCCTTTGCAAATTGTAAGGGCTATTGGACTTTTTAAGTAGGCTGTATTAATTGCTCTGTCTATATTTCAGTTCACGTAGATGGGGCTTTAGTTAATCAAGAACAGATGGATTTCAGTGTTGCAGTAGTTGGGATCATATAAAACCCCTGAGAAGCTGGGATGTTCATTCAAATGCTGTGTCTGAATTCTTACATTGGCCTACTTGAGTCCAGACCAGAAGTCTTAGAAGGAAAAAGGTCTTCTGATTCAATATTAAATGTGGAGGAGCACATAGGAGTTGAACAAAAAGGAAGTTATTCAACCTCTTCATAAATACAGAAACTCTTTTTCTTTGCTTAATATTGTCTTTATTTTTTACTAAATGGGTTTTCTGGCTTCCAAATAAAATCTTGTAGCCATGAGTTGATATATAAAACAGCATCTTCCACGCAGTAGTTTACTGTTCATTAATACACTGTCGTGTCCTAAAGATACGCAAGCGCAAAACCTCAATGCATATTTAATGTGTAGTCTCTTATGTATATTTATATTTGTCTCTCCCTGGGCCTCTATGCTTATACTATTTGAACTTAAAGTAGTTTTGAACTGCTTTCAAAACTGAAAATAACCTCCTTGTTCTGTTAGAAATTCACATAAAAATAGATAAAGACAAGGCAATTACATGTTCAAATGGCATGCTAGTTATGGATTAGTGGATTCTAATGGAATAGAAAGGGCAAGAAAAAAGTACCAGCACTGTAAAAGACTCACATTTGAAACTCCTGAGGCTGTATGAGGCTCTTCTGTCCCGCACATTTCCGTCCTCTCTCTGACCACCATGCATTTCTACTGTTCGCTAGAAATGAACTTAGTTTGAAACAGCCAGTAATTAAGTTTCCACAGAATTTATAACCTCTGTATTAAAAGAGCAAGCATAGGTATTGCCCACATTGCTCCTCCCCTCAGTATTGGCATATCTTTCAAAAAGCACAACTTGTTTGAGGAGACCTGGGATTTTGTGCTGACAGACTCCTCTGTATTCTGTGTCTGAGCTCAAAATGATCATTCCATTTAGGTTAAATTTCACCAGATTTGTATTTAAAAGACAGTAAGGACCTTTCCCATGTGTATGTGAAAACACTCAGTGGACTCCTCTCCAACATGACATGGATAGAGTTTGCTATACTTTTACTCTCCTATGCTACTCTTCAAGGAGCTGGAGCAGCAGCAGCTGGAACTCATAGCACAGATGTTATGGCATTAGAAGTACCATAAAAAATTCCAATGCTCTACTGAACATTCTTTCCTCACTAAATTTTTGTATTTTTTTAAAATATGGCCTAAGGGAGCCTTAGGGTCAGCAAGAATTGTGATCCCTGCACACTTGTCACCTTAGCTACAGTGCTTGCTTGCGAGATAGGAGGGAAGAGGGCATTCTTGCACAGATGTGGGAATCAGGAAAGCTAGAGTTTTGATACCTCCATTCTCGTGATAGCCTGAGTCATATGGCATTTGTCATCAGTAAAAGAGGAGCATAATGTTTAAAAATGATATGAGACCTAACATCTTAGATCTAAATTGTGCTTCTCTCATCTCTCTTTTGCAAAGAATGCTGTATAGATCAGGCTTGCTTGGGTACAAAATACTCAGGAAATTGTTGTATAGAAGCAAAATGCTGTCTGAGCAGTAATATAGCTACTCTACATAGCAGAAATTTATACTCATAGGTTATGAGTTTGTTTCTGATGAGAACGACGCATCAGTTCATTCTTTATTCATTGGACCACAATGCAGACAAGCTTCCGAACTGCTTCTTTTGTACACCCTGTGCAATTCTGATCACTTTGGAGTTCCTTATTTGAATAGCATTCTTTATTTGAAAAAAATATATATTAGTATGTAAATAGATATCAAGGGAAAATGGCTTCAAGCTCAGGGAGGGTAGATTTAGGTTAGATTTAAAGAAAAAATCTTTTACAGTGAGGGAGATGAGGCACTGGAACAGGTTGCCCAGAGATGTGGTTGATGCCCCATCCCTGGAGACTTTCAAGGTGAGGCTGGGTCAGGCGTTGGGCAACCTGATGTAGTTGTGGTATCCCTCTTCACTGCAGGGGAGTTGGACTAGATGGTCCTCAAAGGTCCCTTACAACTCTAAGGATTCTATGATTCTATGATTCTATATTTATTAATCCCTTTTGAAGTACATAAATGATGGTCAAAATACATATGTTGTTTGAAGAAGTATTTTTTAAAACTAATTAAATGACCCCTTCCTCAATTTAGTGATCTTAAGTACTAAGTATTGCACAACAGAAATTATTGTTCCTTCTGTTTTGATATTATTTGATTTTGATTTTAAAAAAAAAATTAGAAAAGTGCACAGATACCCAAACAGTTATTCTTGGAAATTAAAGGACAAATCCTTTCTCCCTTGAAAGACACACACACACAAAAAGTATCCTTCCAGTTAAGTATGTATCTACATATTTACAGGAATGTTTTTCTTGTTTGACTGCTTTGAGAGACAAAACCTAAAATACACTAAATTGTAGGCCAATATAACACATTTTGTAGTTAATGTTAGCAATTTTCTGTCTAACTGTATTCCACATAATTTATTTAGCTGTTTATTTTGAACTAAAGCTAGATATTTATTATATCTCATTAGAAATTCAGCATACATTTAATTTCCTCACTAATTGTAGAAACTAAAAAGGCAACTAGGAAAAGGCAAAGGAAACTAAAAGGCAGTTGAGAAAACTGCTACTTTATTCAGATAAAGTATTTCACAGAACAAGATGGCCCAGAAGAGTACCTGCAGTTTCTTAATGTGGCTTAGCTCTTACTGAGAAAAAAATCCCATTTAAAATACTTTTTTTAAAGTGGATACTGTCCCTCTGAAGATTGGTAAAGGAACATGAGCTAATGCTGTATGATTTATTACCAAATCTTTGACACCCAGAGAAGCTCTCCTAAACAAGTAAGGAAATGATTTCAGTGTTGCAGCTTCGTGGTTCAGTGAAAATGCTGGTGCAATCTGTGAATAGTGCTGGCTTCCATTTTGTGCTTTCTGTGCACTTTCAGGAATGCTGTTCAAGAAGCCATAATGGAATGTCCCAGAGGAAAATATCAAATAGCCTATCTAGTCTTTCTGTCTTTAAGTATTTGTTAATCCTGCTAAAGTAGTCTCTTTTCAGTAGACAAGGTGAAAACTACTTATCTCGTCTTTTTGGTTACCTAAAGCATGTTGCTGTTTTCCAATACTGAATGAATTCAGGGCAAATTTAATTTCAATTTAATTATATGATTTGGAATTAAATTGTGTATTTCATGACCTTATGTTACTAGTTCTACCTTGTCCACAGACAACAAGAGGTATGTTTCCCACCTACAGTTCTGCAAAGTGATGTTTTGGCATCATGGCACTTCCACGAAGTCACAGATTGTCTTCTTTCTGAAAAACCAAGGGCTCAATCTTCTTGTGCAAGAAAAACCTCAAATGCAAAAAGCATATGCAAAATCCAATCCAAGTTTCAAAATATGCAAAACACTTAGAAATATGTCATCCCACCTCAGAAAGAACAATGATTTGGCTTCAGCTGCTCAGACAGAGAGAGAGAACAATTCTTTGGAGAACAATAAGAAGACACTGAGGTTTTTCCTTAGCTGCTAATATCTGGTGTAGGTGCGCTGGAAATAAACTGTTAGGCACTAGTGAAGATGATAAATATTAATTTGGGGCAGGTGAAAATCTGTCCCAAATTCTGTTTTTCCTGGGTTTGCACTTGGATGTAGTGGGACTTCTCTCCCCTCAGCCTCCCTCCACCCCACCCCATCAGGCATCTCATCACTCCTTCTTTTGTCCTCCTCTCTTTCCTTCCACAGCCCCACTCACCTCAGATGACCTTGTTAAGGGCCGGACCAGGATCCTAAAATCCTTTCCTCGGCTCTGACGTTCACATTTGGAGTTGCAAGGGAGGCACCAGACAACTCCACAAAGACCTCAGCAGCAGCACAGAGGAAGCAATTGGCTTGTATAACTTTTCACCTCCACCTTATTTCAGGGCTGCAAAAGCCTAGGAGGTTCACATTACTCACTGCTGATTAAGTCTTATTAGCTATATTGTGGCTGCCTTTGAGTGCAAAATATACAGCGCCAGAGCAGGAGTGTTCCTCTCTGTGAATGCTAGTACAGCTCACCTAGGGGCTCACAAATAAACTATCCATCCGCTGCTGTACAGCATGCTAGAGGAGGAGATCCTTCACCAAAGCTTAAAGCAATGCTCTCATCAGAGTTTGTAGAAAGCGAAAAGTAAGCAACATTTCCTGGGTTTTGGCTTCATCGTCAGAGCTGAAGACAGACAGCCCTAGATGCAACTACTCCAACTACTTCAGAGCTCTTCAGGCTGTATGAACTGCTCTTAGTTGTGGTATTAATGACATCGCATCTGTCTGTACCGGAAATCGCACTGGACAATTATAAGGGCTCCAAAAGTAATACCTCTTATTTTACTGTCTTGGCCCACAATGTCAGAGGCAGATGGTGCTGGTATGGCAGTAGAGGCTGAACTTTCCCAACAATATTCTGCTACATTTTGTTGCCATGTGACATATAGCAGCAGAGGGGCGTCTGACATGGAAGTGTGTATGAAGCAAAGGGGTATGACTGAATTCCTCCTCCATGAGGAAAAAACGGAACCCACTGGCATTCATCAACACTTGCTGTACATTTCTGGAGACAAAACAGTGGATGTGAGCACACTGAGGCAGTGGGTGGTGTGTTTCAGCAGTGACAACAGTTATGTGAAATACAAGCCTTGTTCTGGACAGCCAAGCACAGCTGTCACATCACAAAATGAAGAGAGTCTTGATCAGCTGATCCATGTGAAGCGGATTGTGACAAGGGAACTGTGTATGGAGCTGAATACTGGCTTCAGTGTGTTGGAAACTATGACAGCAATGTTAAATATCACAAAGTTTGCACCAGGTGGGTCCCGCAGAACACATTCTGTTCTCTGGCTCACACAGGAACAGGGAGAACACCATATGCAAGTTTGTCAGGAACTACTGAACTAATATGAAGCTGAAGGTGACAGTTTCCTGGATTGCATCACTGCTAGTGATCCGACATGGTGTTATCACTACAAGCTGGAGTCAAAACAGCAGTCCATGGAGTGATGACATGTTAATTCTCCATCAAACAAAAAGTTCAAGATGTGGCTCTCAGCTGGTAAAGTGACACACTGTCTTTTGAGACAGGAAAGGAGTGATCGTTATGGATTCCTGGGAACCTGGACAAGCTATGAATTCTAACTGCTACATTGTGATGCTGGCTGAGCTGAAGGCTCAGACTTCCAGATTCAGTCCAGAGAAGACAGCCTTTCACTTGGAACACAATAATGCCAGGCCCCATACCAATTTGAAGACCATGGAGCACATTACAATCTTTGCTGGACTGTCCTACCACACCCACCGTATAGTCCAGAATTGGCACCTTCTAACTTCTATCTGTTCAAGCCGATGAAAGATGGACTCCTTGGGCAACACTTTCCTGGCAATGATGTCATCATAGTAGGTGTGAAACAGTGGGTCACCTCCACTGGTGCAGTTTTTTCTGCATGTAGCATTCAGGTTCTTCTGGCAAAAATGCATAGCCAGTGCTGGTGACTATGCTGAAAAACAGTGCAGCGGAAAATTTCCTCTATCAAATAGTGTTACCGTGCTCTTCCTATCTGTTGTACTTTCCGCAGAAATAAATAGGAGGCATTACTTTCAGAACAACCTATGTATGAAAGAATAACTGATAAGTACTTGCTGGTAAGTAAAACTCAGTAATTCAATGTGCTGATCAACACCAAGTTCCAGCCTGATGCTTCCTTTATAAACTTATTTTGGTGCTAGACAACCATCCATGTGACCATATGCTATTTCATTTCATTTGCCAACTATTTCATTCACAGTAAAATTTGGGCATCTGGTTTTCAGTTCAGTTTTGAAAACTGGCAATACAAGATGAGACAGTGATCTGAGATATCCAGCACAGCCTCACCAAGGGCAGATTGTGCCTTAACAGTCTGGTGGTGGCCTTCTATGATGGATTGATAGCAATGGTGGACAAAGGAAGGACAACATCTATCCGGACTCCTGGGACCTTTGACATGGTCCCAAAGCACATCTTGATCTCTAAATTGGAGAAATATGGATTTAAAAGGTGGACTATTCAGTGCATAAGACTTGGTTGGAATGTTGCAGCGAGAGGGTTGTGGTTAATGGCTCTGTTCCCAGGTGAAGGCCAGTGACATGTGATGTCCATCAGAGTTCCATCTTGGGACCAGTATTCTCTCACATTTTTATCATGACATAGACAAGGAGATCCCATGAACACTCAGCTAGTTTGTGAATGACACCAAGCTGAGTGATGCAACTGATAAGACAGAAGGAAGGGATGCCATCCAAAGGCATCTGAACAAATTCAAAAGGTGGGCCCATGTGAATCTAATGAGGTTCAACAAGGCCAAGTGGAAAGTGTTGCACTTGAGCCAGGGCAATCCCAGACATATGCACAGACTGGGAGAAGAACTCACTGAAAGCAGCCCTTCCAAGAAGGACTTGGATATACCAGTAGATGAAAGGCTTAACATGAGCCAGCAGTGTGCACTTGTGGCCCGGAAGGCCAACAGTGTCCTGGGCTGCATCAGAAGGGGGGTGGCAGGAGGGCGAGGGAGGAGATTGTCCCCTCTACTGTGCTTTCATGAGGCCCCACCTGGAATGCTGCGTCCAGTTCTGGGGCCCCCCAACACAAGAAAGATGTGCAGCTGTTGGAGTGAGTTCAGAGGGGAAGCCACAAAGATGATCAGAACTGGAGTACCCTTCCAGTGATGAAAGGTTGAGGTAGCTGGGCTTGTTCAGCTTGGAGAAGAGAATGCACCAGGGAGACATCATTGTGGCCTTCTAGTACGTAAGGGAACCTTATAAACAGGAGGGAGACTGATTTTTTGAACAATCGAATAGTTATAGGGAAACAGTTTTTCACCAAAAGAGGGAAGATTTAGATTAGACAAAAGGAGGATATTTTTTACTCAGAGGGTGGTGAGGCACCGGCATGGGTTGCCCAGAGAAGTTGTGGATTGCCCATCCCTGGAAGTGTTCAAGACCAAGTCCCTGGGCAACTTGATGTAGTGGCTGATTTAGTGGTTGGCAACCCTACCCATGGCAGGAGGACTGCAACTAGGAGATGTTTAAGGTCCCTTCCAACCCAAGCCATTCTATGATCGTATGATTCTATAATTCTATGATTCTATGATTTCTGTTTGCAGATTTCTTTTAAGAGTATTTTTTTTGCAGAGATTTTATAAGAAAATCTGATTTTTCAGCAACCAAAGAGCAGCATATTTACCTAATGTTTTTCTTCTTATAAAAAAAGGCCATGTAAATTATAATGTTTCGTAGTCATCTTCCACTGTATTGTTACCTCTCCCAGAGAAAACTAGATTAAAGAGATGTACAGTGTAGCCTTACAAAAGTTCTTCTTGTGGGTTTCAAACGAATGATTATGAAGTTGTCTGCTTTTAGCACTCCTCCAAATGCACTTTGTGTTCCACCTTTGTGTTTTATGTCTAGAAAGAAGGAACAATGAGGAATAAATGGAAAGGAAAAACAACAGTAGAGGAAAAGAAGTATTCAGAAAGAATAGCGGAAGGATTTAGTTTGGAGAAATTAATAGCAAAATTGGACATTAAAAGGATTAATTAAGAAGGTGAGTTAACACCAGTGTGGACCTAAAATACTTGTAAAGCAAAATAGAAGTTTTACTTCAGTAATGCTTTGAATTATGCTTAATTTTAATTTGGAATGTGTTTAGTAATGACAATAAAAATGTGTTTTATTTGGTTTATATTACCTAATAAGTGGTGTCCTTCTTCTTCCATTCTGAAGAGCTTATGAATGTCTTACTCATTTTCTATCTGAAACGCGCCAATAAAGAGAAGAAATTTAATAAACAGAGCATAATGATAGATAAGTAGCTGAGCTCTGGGTATGGCACGCAGGAATTAGCTTTCTCCTGACTCAGTATTTGGGAAGGGATTTTCACTAGGAACCTTCTTTCCTTTTGATTTTATTTCTTTGGTATCATTCTAAGAAAGTTGGACCAAGTCTGTAGGTCATTTTCAAACAGTAATTGTACAGTGACTCTCATGTGAAGTTTCCTGTATTACTTGATCTATAATAAGATTCTATTTTACCTTTAACATAGATACCGAAATAACAGAGGTCATGATCGAGTAGATGTTTTCTCCAGCTTTCATTCCTCTGAGTGAGTGAAGACAAAATAAATTTCCCTTTACTTAGGTGTTAGAAGGCAATGAAAGAAGTTACTTCTCAGTAGATAATCCTATAGCAATGAAAAAGTACATGCATACTTCTTTAGGTCATGAGTGGCTCTGGATGTTCTGTCTGCTTTGGGATCCTCTGAACTGTAAGGCACTAAATATCTACATTTCTAATTTCTCCGCACTTTCTAGGAATGTTTCTAGAGTTAATGGAGAAAAATAGAGCAATAAAAAAGACCTTTTAATTTGTTTATGGAAAAGTTCTTGAGAGATACTTTTAACCTTTGCAATGACCCAAAACAGGTCTGAATTCCCTGCGTAAGTTCTTGTCATAGATCTCACACAAACAAAAATGTGTTATTTCTAGTCTCAGCTATTAAAATTACAAGGGGAGATCCTTGTGAAGAAGAAGTTGGAGAAGAAAAACATTAATTAGATTTTGTTTGACAAAGTCTTTGAAAAGAAGTTCTCGTGTCAACAAATGTGAACTACATTTATAGCCCTTTTGGAGATTATACCAGTTCAGTGGCCAAAGGTATCAATCTTAACCGCAACGAAGTTACTTATTAATCAAAATGCAAACCTGTAGATGATAATACTTCATTACTTTCTCAATAACACCTCTGCAGCCATCAACCTAGAAACCTCTTTCTGACATAGCAATGACTGACACCATTAACTAACCTCCAGTTCCTTTATTTTCTCTTCAACTTATAAAGATAAACTGGATTAACAAAAGTTGCTACGGTTACAATCACAAATACAGTCATATGAGGATATCTGGTAATGAGCCATGTCAGTCCTTAAGTCAACTCATTCACATATTTTTAGCTATTCTCTGTTGCAGCACTGCACTCGCTAATCCTTTATTGGTCACTCTCAATGAAATGTCATCAAACCACTAACACTAAAGATACTGCAAATACAAAAGAGTTATTCAGTGGAGGCAAATGCAAGCAGTCAGGGGCAGTCCTTTCTCAGAGTGCTTCCAAGTGAGGGCCTTCTTATACAGGTACAGAAATGAAAGTACTCTGAAAGTTATACACAACAAACAGCAAACTTTCTTCATTGCCCTAACCAGTTTATGAAACAGTGTGGCCAGGCAACAACTCACAAACAGGAGACTGATATCTTCCTGAACAGGTTAACTCTTATAAGTGCCTTTTATCAGTTAGAAACAAAACAAAACAAGAAAAACATTAATCCAATTCCACCAAAAAGCCACGGTGACACAATAAAACTTGCATGCAAAGCTAGGAACACAAAGGAGATATTACATAAACTACCATTAACCATGCTAGTGGGCTTTTGACTCACTGCTATTATTTCGTTGAAATTTGTACTCCGTCTTCCGTTCAAGCACAGAGCTGAAAATTTTGGCTGGTGACATGCCCATATGTGATATATAATGAAGATGAGGACTTCTGGCTATCTATGTTTACTAACAACAATTGCTTTTCAAATTACTTCAAACCTACATTATTTTTTGTTTGTTTTTCAATCCATGCAACAATAAACTACAAGCCAGAATGAAATTAATGTTAAAAAGAAACGTTTAGAAAAATGTAATGCTTTCTTAGGACAATCTTGCTCATTCACATGAAATAATACACTAACGTTTTGAAATTAACAAAGTGCCTGAAAAGATAATGTCTACTTACAGGAAAATTGTCTTACATATTGTTGCCAGAAAAGCATAATTTCCTCACTATCTGAAGCAAATCCATCTATCAAGTCAAACCTTCTGAGTGTCCTGCTGCCCGTAACAAAGTTGACATAGCAAAAAAACAAGATGCAAATACTTAGAACTATGACAGCAGAATAGCAGGGAAAGTGTTCAAGTCCGTAATATCCAGCATGGGGAGGTGGGAGATAGAGTCAGTTGTCTAACTTGCTACTTCTCACTTTCTATAAGTAAAGATATGAATTTTTCATTTGCACCTTCATAGGTGCAATGAAGATAATTTTTAAAATATGGTAACTAAGGGAGTTCCACTCCAGGCTTTAACTGTGAGTATCAGGCAAAGAAGAAAAAATAAGTTTGCTCAGAAAACACAGAATTCTTGTCAGAAGGAAAGCAGCATAAACAATCTGTTTACTTTAACAATGCAATTGTCCACTACTAAAGAGAGTGTAAACACAACATTGAACAGTCAGTCTTTGGGGCTCTTTTCTCCTGTTCCAGGACACAAGACATTTGTATCACATTGATGTCTGAGACAGTGAATTATACACATTGAAAACAAGTGGTTTCACTGCTCCCACAGATTGTGGCCAAGTTCCTTCCCTTCTCACTGCTGAAAGTTTATCCTCTAATAAATAATTCCCAAGACATCTTGCAATAGGAAGCATTCATGAATGACTGCATTAATAAATGTTTCCTATTGCAGGGCTCCCTGGGAATTCTTGTAATACTTGCAAGGAGTTTACAGACCTTCATTAGTAACATTAAAAAAGGGAAATTTGCTACTTTTGAACACGCTATTTTGCCCTGTTTCAAAACATCACAGCAGACAACTAAATGCTGGTATGAAACAAAGCCAATGACCCATTATGTACTTACCATGTACCACATGCTTGGCCACTTGGGATCATTGAAATAAGTGGATTGGGTACCTCCAGGTTTATAATCCCTCTTTATCCTTCTTTTAACCACCTGCTGTTGTATCCACTCCACCTGCCAACCAGGAAAACATTTGGTAAGTGTTAGGGTTCCATGGAGATTATCAAGAAATGTGTGAAATCTTGGGAAGTTTGCCATTACCATACTTGAAGACATATTTCTTGTTAAAGAGTTCATTTTGGCAGTGGAATTGCACAGCTCACCTTGGCATATGGCTCACTAGGGAGTAAGTTCAATTTTGCTAGTGCTACAAATATCCCTGAACAACCGCTTAAATCTCCTGCTAGAAGGATTTCATTTGCGATCATCTTTTAAATGCCATTATTTTTTTCATTACTAGAATTGAACTTTTTTTCAAATTTATAAAACTAGTTTTATAAAGTGTAACAGTAGGTCACAATAATTAATAAACTATACTTCTGACAGTTTTTTGTTTTAAGTCTTTCTGAAAACAAAAGCTTTCAGTAAAATATTAAAGTATTCCGCTTAACCAATACCTAAATCACCTTCACTGCTTGGAGTGAATAAAACAAAATTTAACTATATTTTTAGTAGGTTAATTCTGTGTCAAGATTCTCTCTGCCAGGTGCTCTGGAACTCAATTTTGTGCAAAGTACTAGTGCAGGGAGAAACAGACAGATACTGAGCAAAACGTCAAATTATAACAACAACAAAAAGAGCTTGAAACATGGAAGATAAGGGTTAAAAATGTAGTTCTTAAAAGCAGATTCTTGTCTGTCAGATACCTCTTCTTAGAATCTCAACACACTCAGAAAGAGCGAGACTGAAGGTGACACCAGCCTCAGAGCAGACAGAACTGCAGGCATTTTGGCATTAGCTAGTCTAAATGGGAGCTAGTTTCTGTGAATGTAAGTAGCATAACTATCCGCAGAGAAAAAGAGATTATATTTACACGCATCTATCTCCCTTAAAGTTCATATTTTTTGCTGAATTATTTCACGAGATATAACTATAAAAACTTAATTCCCCTCTTCCCAAGAAAGACAGCCATTTCCTCTTAGCAGCCAACTCTTCACTTTTTATTTCTGCTGTTCATAAATATCTACGTATGCACACACACATATATATAGAGAGAATAAGTTTACTTTCAGCTCACATATTTCTCTTTGTCACTTGTCAGAGATGGTATCAACATTTTTCCTTAGCAGGCTTATTTCTACCATATCTGCAGTTCAGCTTCAAAACATGAGGTCCCTAGAAAGACAGGTCCACTGACATCAATGGAAATTCTTCTCAAGATCCATACCACCTCTTCCTCTACCATCGCTACCATATGGTTTTCATGGTTTCCTTTAGAAAGTAGAGTTGCATTTTCCCCTTTCCTAAGAATCAAATTCAGGGTGAAGAGTATTCGACTAGCAAAGTAATAGTCTGGCTTAAGAGTACAAGGCTATGAGGTAATGTTCACGGAGAAATCCATTTCTCTGTTCTTCTAGTAACCACTGTAAATCCTTTTCAGCTTCAGTGAAAATTGAGGTATTGGATAGAGTGCCTTTTCCTCAGGATGATTCTGCTCCTCTTCCAGACCAGGCTGCAGTCCATCTTGGTGGACACCCTCTTGATAATCTGATAGCTGGTTGCCCCCTTCAGATCTTACGAGATCCAGAGATCCCACGTACAGAAGTGGACAGCTAATCAGTCTTCCATATGCCATGTAGTAGATTCTGGAGGCCTGTGAGATGTAGAGTGTATCTGGCCAGAGGCTAAAAGAGGGAGAGCCAAAAGACTGAAGAGGCTGCTTTAAAGTGTGATCAGCATCCCTCTTAAATGGATCTCTCCTCCATGAAAAAGGCTGATTTATAACTGACATTTAACAAATCCTACCTCCTTGTCACCTCCTGCTAATATACGGTTTCTTTTTCAGACCCTCACAACAGCTTTTTTTTTCTGCAAAGTTTATTCCCTTGCAGGTATTCCCTGCCCTCCCATCGCATCTGAAGCTAGGTGAAAGGCATCTTATATACAACTTGATTTCTGACTCAGTAGCTGCCTGGACTGCCTTAAGCCATGGACCACACTTCTTTTATTGCTCGTATTTAGCAACAACAAAAAAGATTCAACATGTCTGAATAATCAAATATGGTTTTCAGGGCTTATACAGTTCCACCTTCTAAACCTTATCATGAGCTCTGGCTGTTAATGTTAGAAACATTTTTGGCTGCAGGAGAGTCCCAAGGCTTCTATGCCATGGAATTATTTACCGACACTTTGATTTCACTTCGAGAAACAAGGCATTTAATTTGGCATCAGGGACACCTCTCCATCAAGACTCCTCTACGAAGTGCCAGTGGCAACTGTGAGAACTGAGGAAAACATTTTCTTTTGTAAATGGAGCCAGAGGAGTATAAAATATTCCAGGAGACAATGCAACACACACAACTTAATGCTATTTCTATATGGAGGAATGAGAGGGGTTTTCCTGACAAGACAATTCAGAAGCAAATATCTACTGACTGTTAAAAAGACATACAGTAGAGGCATCATAGCGCTTGCTGAGTGAACATCCATACACTTATGCCTCAAAAAAAACCCCAACAATTAATTTCTTTTTTCTCTTTTCCCTTTATGCCAGATGACATTACTGAGAACTCTTATCAGACAGCCCTTTAGCCTAAGCAACCACAACTATTGTCTCAGTGTGACATTCCAGTTAATGTGAACAATAATAGGACAAATAAAGAATTCTGTATATGCATATAATAAATATTTCTGTACATGCATGTATTTGTACAGGAGCTTGTATCATCTGAGTTAGTATGCAATAATATGCAAGCCAGCATAGCTGATGGTTAAGATTTTAGTGATATACGGATATGTATTTACCACCTTTTAACAAAAAAATGAAGTGACTGTTCTACAGATTATGTATTTGTCACAGAGCCTGCCCCTAACACATGCTGGATGTTGTCTATAATTCCTATTTCCTCAGCTCCTAGAAAAGCTAGGGAAAACATATGAAAGAGTAATTCTGCAGAAGGGCTGTAAAGCATGCACGATCAGACCCAATGCCAGAAAAAGAAATGTAACTCTTCCCATAAGGCCTAATGACAATTTCATGTACATGTAAAATTACTATAAATAAAATAGCCATTTAGTCTCATTCAAATACAGATTTATGCAGATAGAATGTTTGCATGAGAACGCACACGGGAAGACAGCGCAGGTAGCTCCGTATTGATAGATACGATGTACACCAGGAGGACTCACTTTTGGCATCTGCAGATATCCAAATAAGTAGAAGGGGGAGAGGGAGTCAAAATGACCATTAACGTACAGTGACCACGTACTGTCTTGAGGGATACAGTGCAGGATGCTAGCCAGAGCAAATCTAAGCAACACAGCAGGCTTGATCACAGTTCTGGGTATAGCCTTGTCTGCAAGATTTTTATCAAATGGCTTCCGTCAGGATCTGCTTAGTAATTATTTTTATACTGAGGATGCACTGATACACCCACCTAGGATATAATTTAAAAGATTCCAGGAAACCCATTTTCTCATTTGAGAGGTCAGTACATAAAGTTTAGTTTACAGAAAATATCTCTGCTACAGAAATAAAACACTCCACTGAACCGTAAGGCTTGCTTATTTTCTTTTACAAATAAAGAGAAAAACTTGCCAGTAGTCTTCAGTCTAAGTTACATTGTACAGTTACTGGGTTATATCAACGAAGACTAAGTCAAGACTCAGCACTTATTTTAGTACTTCCTTTGAGTATTTTATGGGTATTCATGCATGCGTACTGTCAAATCCCTGGTATATCTTGGATTTGTTTGATTCTGTATGAAAAGAGCTCATTTGTATAAAAATATTTTCTTTTAAGAAGTGTCTACACTTCCTAACCTATAGGCCTTGAAGGAAAATCACTGAAGTAATTGATTATACAGATTCCCATCTCTTGCCAAAAGGAGACTCTATGCGAACAATGAGGTGCATTTTAACATTTCCATAAAGTAACACTTGCTGAGGGGGAACAGTGCACATTTTCCCATTGACTTCAGCTTTGAAAGTTCCATTTCCTGAATGTCTAGAAATCAAAGCCAAGCCAGATTGGAGACCAAACCATTTTTAAAAAAATCGTCATTTCCAGCCTCCTCACTCATAGGCTTGTTCTATGCACGATACAGCTCTTCTTCACAGACCTCCATGAAGCAATGCTATGGAATAAAAGTTGCTCCGAGCTTATTCTAGTACATCACTCTTTCATTCTCTGTAGGCATAAAGAACATAATGAAATGTTATCTCTATGTGAAATGGAACTACTTTCTACAATTTTCATTCTCATTTATTCAACAGAATTCATTAAAAAGTAGCATCAGGTATGAATGCAGCAGTGAGAACTCCTTTACTGTAATAAACTGTGAAAAAAAGTTTGAAAAACAAATGGAAAACTTAATAAGCTGAAAAAAATAATCCACCTATTATCAAAGCAGTGTGATTTTTAAAATACAAATACTAGACAACCTTGTGAAACAGCACTTACTTTGTTTTTCAAATATGTCATGAGTCTGTCATGGGTCTGCTTGCACAAATATTTTCAAATTGATTAAAAATGTGCCAAGTCCAGCATGTGAAAATGTTATCATTAAAAGGGAGCAGGTATAAAACCAAGTTGGAGGCATATTCCTTTCCATTTCGAGGAAAGAATGCACAGGGAAGGAACACCCTAACTCTGAAGTAATGTATGCATTTCATATCAAAATCTATTATTTTTACATTGCAGAATTAAACATGGAGGTGTGGGTGTTCAGTTTATGAAAAGGAGTTGCTGAAGGTGCCACTCTCAAATGTAATCATGCATCATTCACTTCAGTCTGTCCTGCACCTCTAAGAAATTAGAAATTCCTGCTCAGCTAACTTGAACATAAGTGCCAGATGAACACTATAAAGAGAAAGAAGAGAGAAAACTCAGGGCACATGGAAAGTATCACCAAGCTAGCAATGAATCTGCATGGAGTCAGGCTGAATGAGCAAAAGGGGCAACACTTAACCATGAGACAACCTGCATTCTCTGTGGGGATGGCTCACACTGCACCTGCCACACCTCAGCCTTCGCTCCTTAAACTCAGTGCTGACATTTATTTGAGTCCCAGGGTGAAGAAAAGGACAGGAGAGAGGCTGGCACTGCCAGAGACAGAAACCAAGACTGTGCCTGGCCCATCGTGGGATGTAAGAGAAAAATTGTTCCGACTGCTCTTGGTAGCAGAAACAGTCAATTATGAGTTGTACCATCATCAAATTTTCTGTGAAAGACTCTACTTAAGCACGCAGTTTGACAACACTCTCCATTTGTATTTCACATTTCACATTCTTACAAAAACAAAAAGTCAAAAAATTCAGGACTTAAGGAGTGTAGGAGGATATGCCAGTCTCCAAGGAACACAACCTGTCTGTGGAAGAGCTGAGACTGAAGCCATCACTCAGCGATGCAGGAGGGCTGGGGAGGCCACTGGCACACCTCCTGTTGCCAGCGGGCAGCCACAGAAGTGAAACTCCTAAGGTTGGATTGCTTTGCTTAAGAGGAATCGCATGTTTTTTAAATAATTGAACAGTAGGCTGTTTTCCTAACCTATCAGTATGCTCTGACTCACAGTAGCGGCAGTCAATTTGCACATAAAAATAGATGAAGACAGTTGGATAAAGTAGCTGTTGACATAGGTCAAGAGCTTGGAAAATTATTGCAGATGCCATTTCACAAACTGCAGGGGTCTAAAGTTGGATGAAAAGCCAATGAATCCAGCAGTGCTAAGTGATGCATTCTCGCTGATCGACAGTGTGCTTCTTCAGCAAGGGTCAAAGAGAATCCACAATCAAAGCAGTTGTCATAATTATGCTACGTGTAATCTGAATAAAAGCAACATAAAAAAAGAAGTAGATTTTAAGACAGGCTGGGTAGAGAAAGAAAAGCAGAAGTGGAGAGAAGGCTGCAGAGAACACGCGAAATTACTACTTTTGCCCAAAGATACACATCTTGCACAACAGCAGGGAAAGCTACAGCAGCCTGACCTGTGGAACAAAGCTGAAATTCAATGCATATTTTTCCATCTCATAGCCACAGAAAAGCCAGGCAGTCCTGCTATGAATTAAGTGGTTTCTACCTACTCTGCTATACAAAAGTAACCCATTACACCACTCAGGAATACTACCACACATATGAGGTACCCTCATCCACAGCTGTGCATGCAACAGATCTGAAACACCCACTGTCTTTCCTCCACTCCCTCCCCATCTCCAGATCTCAGAACTCTTCACAAGCATCAACACAATTCTGCCTCCAGCTGTGTGTGGCAGTGAAGTCTCTTCCTGCATTAGGAGCAAGACTTGGGAAGAATAAGTAAGGAACGGACGCCAGAGAAAAGGGCACAGCCCAGGCAGGGGCAGCAGTGCACCTCCCCTGTCCCACGGGAGCTCACTGCCAGTTTGTTATGCTAGGAAATGCAGGCACCACACTGAAATTCTGAGGGAGCTCAGAGTGTCTGCTGCCAGCCAGGATGTATATCCCACTGGAAAGGCAGGCAACAGTGGAAGCAGTGGAGGCAAAAAGATTTTGTAACGTCACTTACAGACCAACATCATCTCTTGTTGGGGAAATCTCTGCATATCTTCTACTCATACATGTGACTGCAGCAGGTGCAGAGGGAACACGACCGTGGCCTCTGCCCATGTCTTCCTCCCTGTGCCACAGCAGACTTCTGAGCAGATCACAATTTAGGATGAGCATCACATGGAAGCTTTGCAGAAGAGCTAAGAATGAGTTACAGGGAGCCAGGTGGCTGCTACCAGCAGTCCCCAGCACTGGCTGTCCTGGGCAGTGTGTCTCAGCCAGCAGGAGATTCTCCCTTCTGCAGACTGAAGTGCCGGAGACAGCTCAGATGCTTCTGGCTCTGTTTCTAAGGTAACTCAGACTTGGAAAAGTAAGGAAAAATCTTTGCTGTACCAGCTTGAAAGTAACTCTCATATTTATACAATGTACTTTAATATTTACCACGCTGGTTCATACAGCTCCCCTCGTAACAACTCAAGAGCTACAACGGAATACAGTTTTTAAAAACAAAACAAAAACTACTATAACTGATGTCTGTTTACTCTGTTACAAGTAATGTAAGTATATCTGGTCTTGGGACAGTATAATTATCTGGAATTTCGATACGGTGTGAGGATTAGTACTAACACCACTCCGGATGCAAACTGATACATCACAGCTTCATCTAGCCTTGGTCTACAGTCATATCCTCTTAATAACAGGCTGATACCAAATCCAGTATCTACAAGGGAGTAAAACTTGAAGCTCTCTAAACTTATTTAGCTTTGGAGTCTAACATTTGGCAGTTGAAATATCTTGAGGTTTATGCTTGTATTACTGTAATGACAATGGTATATATGAAAAAAAGGTAGAAATTTCTGATGAATCTTTTCTTTCTTTGGGGTAGTCCTTGAAACTCTTATCACAAATGATGTAAGTTCTTCAGACATCTGCATGTGCTAATTTCAGCTAGCCTTAGATCACTTACAAAATGAATTCTTATGAATACAAATCTCTCAATGGGTCAAATATAAATGTCAAAAATACCACAGCAATTCCAAAGGTCAAGAGTTTGCTGTGGCTTCTACCACCATAGATATCCACTGCAGGTTACCAAATACAGTGAGAATTATTGAGGCAGTAAAAGTATTTCAGAATTAAGTGATATATAATACACAAAAGTCGTACACCAGTCTTGACCAAAGCAAACATAGGATGCTTTTTCAGGAGTAGCCTCCTCACTAGCCAAAATCCCCTTGAAATCATCCCTATACAATACTGCTTCTCTCTACCAAAGGAGAAAGTATCATCTACTATTCAGTTTATTTCCTGCACTTTTGCTTAGCAACTTTGCCAACACTGAATGCTTTGACACATATCCTCTATGGAAAATCTTCATCACAAAGCATACAGTAAATATCAAATCAAGCAGTTTTGTGTTCTCAGAGTACTCTAAGCCACAAGAAAAGTTTATCACATTTGTAGGCTTTTTATTGCCTTGGTATTGCTTCTATACTGTTAGTATATTTCTGATCGTAAGAGAAGCATCTCTTTTTTTCCTGAACCCACTCTATTCCCAGTGTGTAATAAAAAGTGTATGTTTAGAATTCAAAATTGGGTCAAAAGTATTTATCTCAAGCCTCAATTTTAGAGTTGTAAAATATTAAAGACAATTGGGTTTTGTTCTTTATGAAAATAAAGCTCTTTGGCATTTCAGATGCCTTTACGGCACAACTTGAGGACTACTCCTACTTCTTTCATGGCCAGCCTGTATGTCTCTCACCCACTTCTTCCAATCAAGAGGGGAGAGTCGTTAACATCGTCTCCTCTAGCATAAACTAATGCAAAAAAAAAAAAAAAAAAGAGGAAAATTCCTGTGTCCTTTAAGAATTTGCTGTTTTAATCTCTCTTCTCCTCTGTGGCTCAAGCTCCACTGCAGTTCTTTCTGTCCTGAACTCCTGCAGCTTGCAGCTGGCAGTGAAGCTAGGCGCTATGAAAAGTGATTGCTGGAGCTCTTAAACATCATCATCACCTTCTGAAATAATCTGCAGAGCTATTCATGAAAGACACATGCAGCCAGCCTGAGGAAATGCTACAGTCCAGCCCTGCAAGCAAATGAAAAAGGACTGTAGTTTCCTTTCCTACATCCAGTAGGCTGAAGAAAAGAAAATGTTTTTTCAACTGAAGTACTATTCTCACACCTCAAGAACTGCTGACAGTGGTTCCATTGAGGGGGTATCTCTCAATTTCTTCAAGTCAGACCACATAAAAGCTGGAGTGATGCTTGATTAATGAACCTGCTGTTTACTGCTCTTCTTTATTTTAAAGCCTTGAGTGAAACAAGGGCAGTATCTTGGCTTTGCAACTCCCTGACAGTCCCTGTGCACGTTCTGACATGAGAAACGTGCCAAGAACAGTCCCTTAGTTAGGTATTAATCTCTCAAAGCTCATAATTCACAACACTCTTCATATTACAAATTGAGAAAAAGAAAAATAAAAGCATTTTTTCCATGGCTCTCATTTATGGGACAGAATTTTTAATTGTATATAGCAAAGCTTTTCAATCTTCAGTCAGACTACTCACAAGAGTTTGCAGTTTGGTTTGTACAGTCTTGCCAAAATTTCTGTTATCTATGTGTATGTCATTTGACATACTTTGACTTCTGTTGGGATAAAAAGACTTAAAAATGACCTAACATAAATGTGATTCTTTGTAACAGGCTATGAATACTCTCAAGTGTGCAAACATGCATCTTCTGAAATGAACGTAAACTTTGTTTCATATCATCTAAGATATGCTACAGAAGATATCTGCTTTTGCCAGGGCAGACATTTCAGGAACTTCAAATGATGCCTCCTTCAGATCACCTTAGCAAACTGCATTTGGGTTCTTAAGATGACAAGCAAGGTTGTCCTACGTGTGTACTGAGCAGGGTGGCAAATCTCACTGCCAGCTTCCTGCACCCAAGACAAGGGGTGCATGCTGACATGGTGAGGACCTCAGAAAGCACCACAGAAATTATTAACAGAAAAACAGATATAGAAGGAAGTGTTTCTCAGAGGTGTTCCTACATGGGGAAAGGGAAATTTAGGGTTCTAAATCTGCTATTCAGATTACAGCATTGAAACATGTATGCAGGCTGCCAAACTGTTGTAAAGGAACAGCAATGGGAAACAGCTAGAGGTTGAAGCTAGATAACCTCAGATAAAGGAAAAATGGAACAACCTAAAGACTTCTGGAAACTCCACTGCTGGGAATGTTTTCATTAAAATTGGAAGATTTCTAAAAGCTATGTTCTGCTTCAAACAGAAATCATTTCCAGGGAGCCATATGACATCTGGTCAAAGATGGTTTGACAGGATGACCACAATGTTTCCTCTTGGTCTTACAGACTTTGAGTCTGTTGGCAACTGTATTTTGGAGAAACAGTTTCTTAGGAACACCCTGGAAAACAGAAACTTGTCTAAAATTGAGAAATTCTGGCTTTATTATATGTTTATATACAGTTGTTGTAACTATTATTGGGCAGAGTAGACTCCTGCTGAGTTTGGTAAAAATAATTAAAAATAAATTTTTCATCTGGATCTTTCATAAAAACAAAGATAAACCTATATTCTGGTCCCCATATTTATTTAGAATTTCAGTTAATGGGAGTGAAGGAATTTACTCCTCCTCAAAAAAAATGGAAAACAATAATCTAGGTTAAACACAGCTTATACAAGCAACAGTCAACACATCAATGGATATGACTGCTTAAAGTGGATTACAGGGAAAGGATTTAGAATGAGAGTGTTTTCTTTTACTAAAATGTTGCCTATGTTCATACAGTACTCTGCGCGACACCCAGACCAAAACATTTCCCCAGAAACACATCCAGAGTGCTCACTATACACATGCCACTTGCAGAAGTCTGTGCTCCAGCACTGCCAGCATGGTCCTGCTCGCAGGCAGGATGAGGAGGCTCAGTGATTGCTATGCACATCTGAGCCCCATAGGGCTCAGCTCCTCCAAGCCACAGCACCGCAGCACAAGTTCAGCTGAGGGTCTGTTGATCTGAAATACAACACCCTGTCAAGGAAAATGACTAACTTCCAGAGACACTGTCCTTTCAAAATGATCCTGTAAGAACACAGGTTGTTATACACACAGTTTGGAGTGGGAGGATTCTTTTTCACTATGTCTTGGAGAAAGATGTCTTTCCAGCTCCCTGCACTGCTCTTTATTATCTGCTAATAACTCTTGATATAACAAATGATCTGTGTGTACCATCTTTACTTGCTGTTCACAATTTAAAATATCTGGGTGAGGTAACTGCCACTGGAATTGAGTGTGACTGCCCTGTCTGACAGAAGCAGGCAGAGAGATGCATAAAAATGTTGATGCACTACATCAAGATCATATATTGCTGCCAGAAAGTTTTCCAAATGCATGAGAAAAGAAGAAAACAAAACACAAGCTTAATCCATTTTCTATGAATATCCTGCACTATAACCAATCTCATCAGTATCGGATGAAGCTGGATTCCCTCAGGAAATGGTGTGTAAAGGCTGCTCTGTAACATTCCTAGACAGTCTGCTGTGAGATGCTCTTGTCCACAGTGTTTTATTTCAACCCTTCTCTTTCTCTGATCTGACATTCTGGCATTTGGGCCTGCAGGATCAGCTTGTTCCAGAACTGTGTATCTTTCTCTGGTTCGAAACTAGGATCTCTGCACTTCCTCCTCTTCTGAGTCTTGCTGATATCTGGCAGTTTTATACTCCAGCAGCCAGAACAGCAATTTTCTCTCTCTCTGCCTCTAGCAATGCAAACTGTCTCTAATGACAGCAAAAAACACTTTGTATAACATGAGACCATTGCAGCTGTCAGAAACGCTGTCTTCCCTGGCAAGCTCCAAGAAGAGAGATTAGAAATGAAAGGACTAATTCTCCAGGCTTCTTTCGAAACATTTAGTCACCCTCTCATTTTTTTACCTATAAATCCATTTTGTTGTTAAAAAAAATGGAGGAGCATGTACTCCTTTCATTGGAACTACAAAGAAATTGAAATGTTATTAACACTTAACAACATAGATAGACTAGGGATTGACAAGCATTTTCCTTTATGATCTTCTGCTCTTACATGATTATAACTGCTGTGAGGAAATAGTCATTTTATAGGCTTAAATTTCTCACACACAGATTCATGTAGAGTGATGCTGTCATTGTTAAAGCTGACCAAAATCCTTTAGCAGTTCCTGAATTGTGAGACTGTAATACTTTCCTCTTTTCTAGGCTTTTTTCTTTCTTACAGCATTTACACCTACGAAAACAGAGCTGCACATGCCTGTGTGATCTTGCTGTATATGCACTGCACGCTCCTCGTTAAAGGTCTCACTTTGAATATGGCTGAGCACTCCAGCTCGTACTGGGAGAGCTGACCAGGCAGATGTGCGGTTATGCAAGAAAGCAACAGCCATGTGCTTAGAAACCCTGGCAGAGAGATGCTGAGACAATCTGTCCCTGAATGCAAAGATTTTAGAAAGCATTTAGATAAATTAAGGCACACAAGAGAACTTAACGATGGCAATTAAGTTAGCTGCACAGCATGCAGTGTGTACCTTCTGCGGTCTCAGCAAAAGTGGCTGGGACTTCTACTAGTCCTTGCCCAAGCCAACTGAAGACTCCCCTAGCATGACACACTGCACTGCAGGGCATGCTGCCCTAGTCGCTTCCTCTGCCTTCACCCATGCTGTGAAACTGCCATGCCTCTGATGCCAAAAGGTCTTCTGACAAAGCAGCAGAGGGACAGAAGCTTACCCTCCTTGGTTTTGTTGTTTTGTTAACCTGCATTCAGCTTCACAACTACGATATCCTGAAAGGCTGTAATATCTAAAGACTATGAAGAAGGAACCAGCGCAAGTACTCACGAACAAATATTTATGCCCTAAGTACTTTTAAATTCTAAAGAGAGATGCTAAATGCTAACGCCAACATAAAATTTGAAATTAGGCGCACTATGCACTGGACGTTTTCCTGAATTCACCCACCGTTGGGACAGCACCGCAGTTTGAGTAAAGACTGAATGCACATGGTAATTGTGACCGCTATCACATGGATACAGGTTACATCTAGGTTTTAAGATACCAGAAGGCAGTTTTCTGTTGAACTTCTACTAGTAACAGTGAAAAGATCTATGAACCCGTGTTCTCTGATTTTTCCTCAAATTCAAGAAACTTAAGAGGGATATTTGATTTTTAATCTTAAATCTGACCAATTATGAATGTAGCACTGCGTAACAGTCATTTCAAGAATATTTATTCCCCATATAGCATAGAAAAAAACTGAAAGAGCACCCTACACTTTCTATACAGCAAGTATCCTTGGGGCGAAGTTTTCCTTCTAATGAACATTTCTGTGTAATTTTAAAGGTCCTAAACAAAATTCTGTAACAAGATCTAGATTGTAGTCACAAATACTGCCACTGATCCTAACTTCTGCTCTACATATCTATTGAAAATATATTTTTACAGCCTAACGCACGCCCTGAAGCAAAAGCAAAGGAGTCCAGTTGGCATGCTCCTCAAATTCACCAAGTGCAGAGAGGTCAAAGAACAGAATTTCTGAAAAGTCACCAGTATTTTCAAACAGCTCTGAGATAAAATCCAGCTAATTTTTAAAGTTATTAATACTTACGCTTAAGATACAGATTGCTTTGCAAATTTCAGAATAGTTTGCGGGTTTTTTCTTAATAGAGTGAATCTCTTGCAAAGCTCTAGGCCATAGCATTTCTTTTATATTTCACTTTGCATTTTGAATTTTACTTTTCCAAAACCAGAAGGTCCAAATTCATCAGACTCAAGAGACCAACACGACCTGCCTCATTTTGAATATTCGTGTCTCAGGAGAGTTTAGCTACTTCTTTTAGAGACAGCTGAGCCACTGCCTACCCCTTTAGGGTCTGACACCATTTCTTTCATTGACAGTGAAGCACAGAGACTGTAACAGCAGCTCTACCATAATCTCTGTAGACTATTTCATGATGGCATGGAATATTTGGTACCTGGTCTCATGCATCAGGTTTTGATAGCACACTACTTGTCAAAATTTCAACCCCACACCTTCCTACTTCAAAACTGGTCTTCCAGTTTCCCAGCCCAGCTAAGTACCAGCTTAAGAAAATAACTTCATGAAAATAGCAAGAGAACACAATTCTGCTGAATTTATTTTTCATTCCTCAAACCGTTTGCTACACTAATTAGGAAGTGAGCCAGATAAAACCTCTAAACTAATCTCTAACTCTTGCCCAACAGCTAACAGTGAGATTGACATTGCCAGGGAGTTCTGTAAAATGACCTTGTAACCAGAAAATTGGTATGTTCTGAAAGCTAACATTTCTTTTTAATGCACAAGCAGTTAAGGAACAGAGGGGACAAAACCCTTTGAGGCAGGTGCAATAATTGAGATGAAGCTGAAGTAAGTATAGGTAATGAAACGAAACAATCTATGTCAAGAAACACTTTGGCAGTCTCTAAGAGTGGGTATTTCCATTTTTCTTTCCTAAAACTATATTACACAGAATTCATATTGGCCATTTTTCTGCTTTTAGTAGAAAACATCAAAAGGTAATTCCACTAGGTAGCTGCCATGATTATTTCTGAGGGTTTCTTAAGTGCTAATAGAAAAGTCAGCTATCATATGAAAATCATAATAGAATTAGACATTAACAAATTTCACAAATAAGCCTCAATTCCTTTACCATTATGATTAACTTCATTAAATAATTCTTCCTATTGCAGATAAATGAAGATAAATCATTATTACTCAGCAAAATTTGCTAATTGAAGAACCATCAACTCCTGCTAAAGCAGCAATGTATTTGGCCTGCACAGTGCATGGGGATGGCCACATATGTAGTATGTTCACTTGATACTATGTGAAAGTGCTCTGGATTAAGCCTTTCATCTTCAGGTTGCTGCCACACAAGGATTAGCTTTGAGACGAGTTTGCATCATCCACAGGCCAAACATGTCCCACATGCTGTAAAGGAACACCACATTTTAGGTTGCTATTCCCTAGCTATGCCTGGCCTGAAGAGGTCAGGTAGTTGGACTAGATAATCTTCAAAGGTCCCTTTTAGCTGAACTATTTTGTTCTATTCTGTTTCATTCCCCAGAAGGACAAGGTGTTTCACCCCACTCTCATCAGTGCTTCAAGTGTTGTTCTGGTGCAGGCGGGGAAGAAACCCACCGGGGTTTGTCACCATGCTTTTCTCTTCTAGGTCTAGTGACATTGCAAACGGCAGTCCATGGAGGGTCACTAATGGAAATCAGCCTGATGCTGTCTTGCAGCCTCAGCGCAGTACAACTGTCATTGACTCCCAATGAGGAAACTTTCCCAAAGATTTTTGCTGGTGGAGGAAGTGGTAAGCTAAGGCTAACACAACAAGTACCTCAAAGGCATAGTTTGAGGTAATGCTGTTTGAAATGCCTCAAAAGCATTTCATTCACTGACAAAAAAACACTAACAAAATACAAACTGTCTCATGCAAACTTTACAGCAACATGATGAGCTTAGATCAGCGCTAATTATAGAAGGATTTGATTCAGTTGCTTGTCAGTGAGCTGTAATCTTCTATCTCAGAAAGCCCCTCAAAAAGATCCTAGCTGCAGGTCTATTTGCTCATGTTTACATGAAACTTTCTAAAACTCTGAGACAGGTACCAAAGGGAGATGTTGCTGTGCCTCTCACACACTGTGATTCTGTTCATGTTCTAACTTACTATCAATAGGCTCCCTAAAACAGCAAGTTTGATTCTTGATTTTGACTAAGCTAAAGGATTACTCACATTAAAGCTTTTTGAGGCAATTAAATAAAGAGTCCACAGTGGTAAATATTGTATTGCTTAACAACTAACTAAAGCTCCACAGTTAAACTCTAAACATGGAAGTCAGCATGACAGCTCCTATTATTTCGCTACCATGCAGTATCGATTCTTTGTCCTCTGAGTGCTAACGCAGATTACAGCTACCTAGGCAGACATCAGTAACTCACCTGGTCCCAATGTTTAACACTTCTGTTGCTCTGTTTGGCTAACAAAATCTTTTTTTTTGCTAATGAGGTAGCATTTAGCAGTGCCAGTATGAAACACAAACTTCCCCATTAACAGCATTTGTATCAAGAGTTTCTCTAAGATTCCAGAACAAGAAGTCTGCTTTCAAAAGCCTGGGATTTTCATGCGATAATAAAATTCTTTGTTCCTGTTGAAGTTTGTGTCTTCTACATGAAACGCAAATAATTTGAAGTTTTATTTTTTCCTTTGTCAACCTCACACTCCAATCTCAGCACATTTAGATTCACAAACAACTGGAAAACACAATTTAATGATGCATATTGAACGTTTTGACCCTCTCCTCTATTTGCAATAAACATTCTAATCCAGTGATCAAATGTGTTGCTGCGCAAGACAGGCTCCACAAGCAGTGGCATATTCTTTACCAAAGCAAGACCATCACCTTGTGGTGAAATCCATCCTTTCTCCATCTCTTTAGCCATCAATCTCCTGCACCAAATCAGGGTATTATTTAGCAGAGTGAATCGGCACAACCCCTGCTACACAGCCACATGGTAAAACATTTACTCTTGTCTTCTCCCATTGTGTTCCCCTCTGCCGTCTCATGAATATCCACAGTATTCTACTGGTATTAAGGGCAGGTTTCTGCTATTACTCTTTATCCTCTGAGGGCTGCCCAGACCGCTTGGTGTTGGCTCCTCAGAGATATGACTGCTAATGTTTTACATGTGTTGCCATCAACCCTACTGAACTCACGATGGCAGAGGTAGAACACTCTAAAAACTTTGTGTCACTAGGTCATACAGAACTGCTCTGTGCATGGTTAGGTGAGACCAGGTGAAATGTAGATATCTGTAGCAGTGTTTCCACCAGGTACTCTGATCCTGGAGCAGAGGTGACAAAGGCATAACGTTTCTGCAAAATACAGTTTGAGCACGGTAATTGAAATTAGGTAGCATTACTGCTTATTTCAATGAAAGTGAGACTGGAAATCTTTCACTTTCAAAGGATGAGGGAATCTGGATCAGCAGCTAGGAGTTCAAACTCAAAATAAACCTACCTGAAAAAAGTGAACATAAAAAAAATGTAAGATGTCATCTTGCTTCATACTGACAAACGCTAAAGCTGTAAAATGTTTTCCCCATTAGTAAATGTAGTTTTTACTGGAAGTTGAATGATCATTTTTAGACTTTGCAGCATTCCTATTTGCCACACTTTTGTGTGTGTGTGTGTGTGTGAGATCTCTGTAATGATGCAAAGCACTGTGGGAACCTCATAAGCAAAACAGAACAAAGTTGAGTTTGCATGTATATTGACTTGAACATCTTATCAATCTTAAAACTGCATTTCATTCACTGAAAAAATTTATTCTTCTAGGATAATTACTTTGCCATTTATACTATTTGATACTGTGGAACATTTTCCTCCATACAAGTTACAAATTTTGTTATCACAGCCCTTCACTACAAACTCTTCATCTCACATAATAGTTTCTTGTATAAAAAGACAGCCTTCACATGTATGCTGTCCATTTAACTTCCCCATATTATGGTTATGTGCAAGGTGCTTCAACTATCATACTTCATTAGATCTGTAATTTCGACTTACAGAGCAAGGATGCAATCCTACTTTGCATACCTCCGTTTCACTTAGTGTATCATCACTTCACTTCTAGTACAAACCTAGAGGTTCACCATATTTTTTTTTCCTTCCCTTGGAAATTTTCTGTTAGTTTGATTTCAGCAGAGAGCCTACCAGCAATAAACTCATCTATATTCTATATTGGAATCATCTCATTCTATATTGGAATTAGAGCTTCATGATACTTCTCAGTTACGCACTGACTCTGTCTATCTTCTCCATTCCATTTCAATCCTGCTCCTTTTGTTTCACAAATCTGAGCAAAACTGAGCAAACTCTACGGAGCTAAAAAAAGCTCTCAGTTCATCACATGGGGCTTTCAATGACCTCTGCCAAAGGCAAACCATAAATACCACATCAGCTGGAGAGACCAGAAGCCTCTGTAGTAGATTTCACGTAGTGCTTAGCTTAGCTTTGACGAATGATACTAACCTTTGCTCTGACACTGACTACACTTTGCTTTTCTAACAACATGTAGAAAACACCATACAATTATAGCCAAGAATAGAAAAGATGCTGTGGAGACAGCTATGTTTCAAACTTTCTACACGACAATCTATGTTATGAACATTAAAGCTTCACTAGTACATCTCTTCTTAAAACTAGCTGATCTATTTCAACTCTTAGCGACAACCTACAGAATTTCCAGGCAAAGATGTGGATGATAGTAGTCAAAATCATGTTGCACTGCACATCCTTTATCTTTTCATTTAAATGCAAAGCAATTTTCATTTAATGCTGAGACAACTGACAAAATGTGTAATATACACACCTTCAGTTTATGTTCCCTGTTGGACTTATTCATACAGTTTATAATAGTGTCAAGATTCTTTTCTAGAAGAAAGATCAAGCCAAAGATCATCAAAGCAATTCATTAAATGAAATCCATAACAGCAGCATTTTACATTATCTATATATATTACCAGTATATCCTATACCTCTGTTTATCTTCCCTGTTACAGTCAGACAGTGAAATCAAACACAATCCACATAAGCAGTTTAGAAACGCCAGATATCAAAATGTTTTCACTTCTATGGGTAACTTAAGCAAGGAATTTCCCCTCAGTAAAAGTTCCATCATTTGAAATTTCATAAAGCAGCAAATTAGTGATTCACATCTAAAGCAAGCACAGAGCAAGCAACTGTGTGTACATAATACACAGAAGGGATTTTAAGCATTAAGTAAACTACCATTAAATGATTTGGAAAGTATACAAACCATAGTGTTTCCTTATTCACAAATACACATGCCATCTAATCTGCCACAAATATTGGCATTAGATACAGTGACAATCATAAATATAATGGCATACAATACCAGTTCTTTAACACTCTCAAAGCCATGCAATGTGCCTTTTTTAAGATTAAAACTTTTGTTTTTAAAAGGTCCAGCTTATACAATATAATTGAATTTCCAGTCTACTTCAATAATCCTGAAATGTTATACAAACAAACTGGCTTTAGTCTATGAATACCTGTCCATATTTTGATGTGTCTATGGCTGCACAATAATCTCCAAGTGCAAATTCAGTGGAGCAATGAAAAGGTTGATATCAAACACGTTACCAGATGATGGTATTAGACTGTCAGCTTCTTTTTGGTTAAAGAATTATTAACAGGGCCGACTGCCCTGCACAGCCCTCACTAGGGCTTCTCAGTATTGCACTGATATTTAACAGCAATTCAGAAATTGGGCAGAAGGGCTCCTGTACAAGCAGCAGTACAAAATACAGAATATGGGACAAGACCTAAATGCTAAAGCATAGAAGATACTGGAAAATAAATTATGTTTGTTTTTGTTCTGTGCTGTGCCATAGAATTCCTCTCAGTTTTGGCTGTGGTAAACAGGGCCATCTGCCATTGGCACAAAAGGGTGTAACAGCAAAAAGTTATGGTGGTACGTGCATGTGAGCTTGTATGTACGTAAACTGCTGAACCTCCGTGCGCATGGGAAACAGCATGGGCTGATGAAGATGCAAACACTTTCCCTTACTCTTGCAGCATCACCTGTTGTAACTGCAGTGCTATCTGAAAGATGAGTTAGTCTTGGCACTCACAGGAACAGATACACGTACAGCAGTCAAACAGTCTTTTACTTTTATTATTTTTTAAATAAATCAAGCAGATCTTAAAATTATGATCTGTGGGAACTACCAAAAAAGACCACAGAAAGGATTTTTATTTTAATCCCTCACACACTGTAGAAAAAGAGCACCAAAAAAAAATGAGAAACTTTCTTCTAAACATTGTCACCATCCTATACTGCTCATCTTCACTTCAAAAACTGGTTTACAGAGTTACACATGTGCTTCTGTAGAAAGGCAAAGCACAGTGACTTGTACATTAAGAAAATTCCTATACTGCTCCATAAATATGTTGGACATTATCGTCCAAGAATAGCACATTCTTGTTAGCACAGTATTGTCTTCACTACATTTTAATTGGAAGCAGAATCTTAGCAAACAGATAATGTGTCAGTTCTTGTAATGTTATATACCATTCAGGTAAACATCTCATATAAAATATGCAAAGGCTTTTGCCTCCAATACATAGATGGATTTTCTTACCTTTGGTTCCATTGAAATGAAGCTGTGGGTACCTCTACTTGAGAGAACTGACCTTTTAATTGTTTTACTATGGTAGAAGTGGTAGTAATCCTTCAGTGTTCCAATCTGTAAGGGGAGAGATGAAAAAAAGAGGGAGATTTAATTTATGGAAAGCGGTTTTCTGTTTTTCATTTTTAAAGGTCTATAAATTATGCAATTTCCTGCTGTGCTGAAACGTTACTTGAACCCAGTGATCATCTTTCAAAAGAAGGACATATGATATGAAATGGATGGAGTGTCCTTGAGGCATTAACTGCATAACCAAAGATTATAATTGAGCTGCTTAGTCTGTCTGTATCTACCTTCTTAATGTTTAATTTATATGCAGTACTTTAAGTAATTCTGTATCAATCTACATCGAAACTGTCTTCAAATGGCAAGTATAAAAATCATCAAATGACTATATAGACATTAAAAAGCATTCTATCCAGTTTGCTAAAGTAGCCGTACTGTAAATGCACTCAATTTTGTTATTTATATAGTTAACCTATAAAAAGCATGTTCACAGCATCAGACTATACAACAAGCACAGGCTCCTCCTTTGGCCAAAGGTGGTCAAAGAAAAAGTAGAATAAAGAAAGGTGGAAACATTAACCTCATAAGATAGAGACTAGTTTGAAGTACAAAATCAAATTAGGCAAAGTTGCAAATTTCACAAGAGTATAGTATTTCTTACTCATCCTTCCATCACACAGTAACAATATAGATATTAAATGGAGACAGACTGCACAATTTGATAAAGAAATTTCCCTTCCAGACTCACCAACATAAAAAAATTCATAACATGAAACTTCAGTTTCACAGACCTATAAACAAACATTCAGCACATAGGTCACTCTGAAAGTAATGCCTTCTATTTATGTCCATGGAAACTACAACAGATACAAAGAGAACAACAGCACGAGAACAAATTCTCAAATACAACACAGTAGTTTCCAGCACAGTCACCACCATTAGCTGCTATGTATTTTCACTGGCCATGAACAAGAGTATGTATACTGCACTTGTAAATATCTGCATTGGTGGAGGTGACCCACTGTTTCACAGCTATTATGACAGCATCGTTGCTACAAAAATGTTGCCCATCCAGACCAACTTTCACAGTGCTCACATCCACCGTTTGGTCTCCAGAAATGTTCAGCAAGCATCAATGAATGTGAGTGGGTGCCATTTTTTTCTGCAGTGACACACCTAAGCTCCATACACGCTTTCATGTCAGATGTCATTTTGTCAGACTGCCCCTCTATTGCCATCTGCCACATGGCAACAAAATGTAATAGAATATTGGTGAAAAGGTTCAGTTTCTACTGCCATACCACCAACATCCACCTCTGATATTGTGGACCAGCACAATAAAATAGTAGGCATTACTTTAGGAGCAACCCTCATATTTAGGGAGAATACCTCATCAAGATGTGAAATTTCACCTTCTGTTGAACTGGAAGTCTTGTAAGATGAGCAACAATTTAGTCAAAGCTTCTTTAATGGTGAACCAAAAAGGGACAACTGAGCTTACTGTTATTTCAAGTTAAAAGATGAAGCGACTTCGGCAAACTGTCTTGGTTTTACGAATAAATCTGACTGAAACCATCAAAAAAGATGGAGCAACAAAGATTCCATATTTTAAATTTTTATCTATAAAAATACAAATGTAGGAAATTTGGCTGTTTAACATTAAAGGCTCAAGGAGAGTTGGATACAAGTCACTGAAGAACTCCAAAAATATGATTTTAGAGTGTTAGAAAATAAAAATCCTGAGAAAATCAAAGTAAAACTAAGAAATACTGACAGATTTTCTTTTGTTCTCACAAAGCACTCGTATATTTTATCTTAAAAATGTAAGTGGAACAGGGAATGAAAGGAGAATCTTTTTACAAAAGAAATTGTATCTACAGTTCAAAGAGTCCATCTAATGGGAAAAACTGCACTAGAGTCATAGTCATCTCTGTTCAGTTGATACAAGAGTATCTCCTTTTCAGGAAGAATCTCTTATGTTTAGTTTAAGTGCAATGTTTAATGTGTTAATGTTCAGTTAAAACAAATTGGTTTATCACAAATTAAATATGAATTGGTTTGACTAAGCCTAAATTAAATATTCTAGCACTGGAATACTAATCTCCATACTGTCTTCTGTCTGAAAGGTGTCTCATGTCTGTACAGGCACAACTGTGAACAAAGCTTCTTTAAACATACTTGGGAAAGCTTTCTCATGGACACTGCAAAGAGCTGAAGGATCCTAGGTCTGCTGAGATCACCCACACATGGTCCACTGTGGACTTAAGTCTGTTGTGAGAGCAAGTGCCAGAGCAGACAGAAGTTCTTTGTCCATAGAACAGCATACTCCTCTAGTGACATAAGGATCTACACAGCCCAAGTTGCAGAAGGCAAAGGCAGTGACTGGGAGAATGAAGAACCACCTACTGTAGATGATTAGTTTCAAGACCACCTAAAGAAGCCGAATGTGCACAAGTCCATGTGAACTCATAAGATACTTTTGAGGGTCCTGAGGGAACTGGTGAATGAAGTTGTTAAACCACTATCCATCATAATTGAGTAGTTGTGGCAGTCCAGTGAAGTCCTCACTGACTGGAAAAGGGGAAACATACCTCCAGTTTTTACAAAGGCAAAAAAGGAAGACTCAGGGAACTACAGTCCAATCAGCCTCACTTCTACATCCAGCAAGACCATGGAGCAGATCTTCCTGGAAACAATGCTAAAGCACGTGGAAAACAGAGAGGTGATTGTCAACAGCCATCATGGCTCCACTAAGGGCAAATTGTTCCTCACGAATGTGGAGTTACAGTGTTGGTGGAAAAAGGAAGAGCAACTGAGGTCAGCTACCTGGACACAGTCTGTATGACATCCTTGTCTCTAAACTGAGGAGATAAGGATTTGATAGATGGACTGCTTGGTGGATAAGAAATAGGCTGGATGGTTGCACTCAGAAAGTTAAGGCAAACAGCTTGATATCTAAGTGGAAACCTGTGACAAGTAGCATTTCTCAGGGGGTCAGTAACGGGACCAGCACTCTTTAACATTTGTTGGCAACACTGACAGTGGAATTGAGTTCAACCTCTGAAAATTTGTCATGGAAACCAAAGCTGAGTAGTGCAGTTGACAAGGTGGAGAGAAGGGATGTCATTTGCAGGGACCTTGACATGCTTCAGAGGTGGGCATACGGGAACCTTACGAAGTTCAGTAAGGCCGAGTAAAAGCACTGTACAAATATAGGCTGGGTGATGAGTGGCTTAAGAGACAAACTTTGTGGTGTTGGTTGATAAGAAGCTCAGTATGATCCAGCAATGTGTGCTTGCAGCCCAGAAAGCCAACCATATCCAGGGCTGCATCAAAAGAATTGTGACCAGTATACCACTCCACTCTCATGGGACCCCAGCTGGAGTACTGCATCCAGGTCTGGGGCCCCCAGCAATAGAAAGACATAGAGCTGTTGGAAGGAGTGCAGAGGAGGCCATGAGAATGATTAGAGGGCTGAATCACCTCTCCTATGAAGACTGGCTGACAGAGTTGGGTTTCTTTAGCACAGAGAACAGAATGTTCTGGGGAGAACTTAAAGCGGAATTGCAGTACCTAAAGGAAATCTACAAAAAAGCTGGGGCCTGAAAAAAAAATCTCTTTATTAGGGAGTGTAGTGATAGAACAAGGGATAACGGCTTTAAACTGAAAAAGGGTAGATTAAGATTAGATATAAGGAAGAAATTCTTCACAGTGAGGGTGGTGAAGCATTGGAATTGGTTGCCCAGAGAACTTGTAGATGTCCCCAGTACTGGAAGTGCACAAAGCCAGATAGATGAGGCTTTGAGCAACTTGGTCTAGTGGAAAGAGTCTCTGCCCATGGCAGGAAGGTCAGAACCAGATGATACTTAAGGTCCCCTCAGTCAAAACCATTCTATGATTTTGTGATTCTATGATTCTATTACACAGCCTCAGTCAGAACAAAAAGCAGCTTCCATGCCGATTTTAGCCCTAAAGGAAATTAAGGACATTACTCTACAAAGTTGTGTTGCTGCATCACTTGTGACCATATTAACAAGAGTTTATTCCCAGTTTAACAGCCTGTGGGACACTGAATGATTCTTAGCATCAGGCCACTGTTGCACATATTTGAATTATTATTATTTGTATCAACCACTGAAATTTGGTGGCAGAGTTAGTACCAATATGGGTGACAGTACTCTCTCACAAGTCAAAAGGGGTCTAATCAGTCAGTTTCTGGATGTTACTGGGACTCATGAGTGGCCTGACACAAGGCTGAGATACTAGCTACTGGGAAGTGATGCTACTCCAGCTCCTTAAGTTCTCAATGAACAGTGAAGGGCATATTCACTATACCAGAGTACTCCTGTAATGGAAACATACCTTTTAGGGACTTTGCAGTCACTACCATGAATCACAACTATGTGCACACAATAGTATCTGTGTCTGTGCACAAGAACACACATTACTGAAGAGATACACCTCAAGCAGATAATTGTATTTTACGACTGCATGAAACTGCACAAACAGAAACTTCTTGTATTTTAGGGAAAATAAATAAGTTCTCATCTGCTTTCATGCTACACAGATCCACAGATCTCAACATCACCCAGTCTCTGTGTTTTGTTTTGTACTAGCTTGGAGAGTTTTTTTGTTTGTTTGTTTGTTTGTTTTAAGGATAAACTATACCTTGAACCCCTTGAGGACATCCACCACAGCAGAATGATGATGTGGCCTAACTGCACTCCTACAACTTGGGCATACTGGCCACTCAGAAGAGACTGAAGGAATATACAGGTTCTGCCTTCCAACAAAAGGAGAAAGGCCTGAAGCTTTGTAATGCTCAACGGCTGCACTCCCTCAGAGGCCTTGTACTCAAGAGGCAAAACTAAGACCACAGAATTAAGTTTCAAAACCATAATGTAGTGTCTTCCAAGCATGACCAATTCTCAGATAATAACAATTAATAATAATAACAGTAATAATAATAAGAAAAGCAATATAATAGTGAGAGCTACAGCTTTAGTTTACAACTGTCAATGAAATAAAGAGATCCCTAACCTCTTAAATGGAATTTAATTCATACTCACTAACTGCCAGTGCCTCTCACAGTAAGGTAACACCAGCATTATTAAAAATTTTATTGCCCTCTTTCCCCTTAATGGGAAATTACTTAGACCTTCCAAATCCTTGGACTACTTGGAGAATAGTTAAACTATGGAAATATAGCACAGTAAAACTTATCATTATGGATGTTCTTGTTAAAATGTTTTTTATAATTTAACTACCAGGTCTTACAGGCACTCTCAGAGGAAAAGCAGTGTAAAAACAGAAAGACCAGACTGCACAGCTAACCACCTTAGAGACTGTTGGCAATTTAGCTGTTTTATTCTTGGGAAATCTTTGTAATCTCCTTTTTGAGCTGGGAGACATGATCTCTTTAAAACGAGACTGAGGAACATTCCTGAGGAATTGCCAGGTGAAAAGCAAGGAGAATGAGTGATGGGGGCAGGGAAGACCTACTCCCTTTATAAGTAATCTTTAACACTGAAAATTTTAAATGGATATCTACATAAGTTTTAATAGTACTATGCTACATTTATTCAAGGATAAAATAATTCATGGAAATATCTATAGTCACAGTGGAATCTCAGCAAACTAAAGCATCTACATACACACATTAGATTAACATTTATTAGTCCTTCTTTTCTTTTCTTTTCTTTTCTTTTCTTTTCTTTTCTTTTCTTTTCTTTTCTTTTCTTTTCTTTTCCTTTTTCTTTTCTTTTCTTTTTTCTTTTCTTTTCTTTTCTTTTCTTTTCTTTTCTTTTCTTTTCTTTTCTTTTCTTTTCTTTTCTTTTCTTTTCTTTTGTCAAGCTGAGAAAATGGATATATTGAAATAACGGCCAAGTTTTCTAGCCTTTGTCCTTGGATTGCATTTATCCCATCTGCAATTTCATATTCTAAGGCAGTATTAAGAAAATCTAGGACATAATTGCTAAGTGAATTCATCTACATTCACATGTGAGTATCCTCATAAATTGTGAGGAAACAGAAATGCTAAAGTTGTCAGTTAAATGTACCTTAAGTATCTATTTATGATCACCAAACTGACAGATATGATTAAGCTCTGAAACTACAACTGAAACTTCCATGCAGTAGAATATGAGCAGACAAGTTCTTCAAACTAATGGAAAGGAACACAAGAGATACTTCCTATTTAGTGAAACAAAAAACCTGGGTTTTTCTAGTGTTTTAAGTTGTCACAATACAAAGTGCGGAGGAAATGATGTTTCAGAGAAAAAATGAATACATTTCAGCCTGAGAAGGTTGAAACAACATGCTGATATTTTCTCTGCTTTCTTCCTTGTATCACATGCCAGTGCAAGCCAACAGAGTACCAAAAGACATTTTAACAAAACAAAATATCAACACAGATTACAATACTGTTTATGCACCTTTGGTGCATTTACACATGGAAGGGGTATGACCACAGCTCTAAATTCTGGTTCCTCTTGGCTCATTTTTATCCACAGGTTGAAACAAGTTCATTGCTTCTGCAGGAAACTCCTGCCTTTTTCCTTCTTTTGTACCCATACAGTTAGGAAGTATTATATATTCCATATCCAGGGTTCTAATCTCAACATTCAGAGAGCCCTGCAAATGCTGTTAGTCATTCATAGACCTACTCAAACAAAAGCACTCATATCTGGAAAGGGCATGTTCACCCAAGGCCTGGAACCTGAACTTGTGCTCTAAGCAGCAAAACTGTACAGTTTTTCACTGTAGTTGTTTTCTCCTGTAAAATACTTCACAACAGCAACAACACTTCCCTAACCTCCTTCTCTTTTGCCCAGAGTCCCACTGCTGTGACAGCAGTGACAAATCTCCACCAAGCTGAGGCTGGAAGAGAAATTATCGTGAGGGTGGCTCAAAGCTGCTCTTCCATCTGGCCTGCAATCTGAGATGGGGGTTTTTATCTCAGAAATAAAACCTCTAATTCCTTTTTTTTTTTTTTTTTTTTTTTTTTTTTTTTTTTTTTTTGGTCACCAGAATAGGGAATTTCATTTATTGTAAGTGATATAGAAGAAATAACGGCAAGGTTTGCCCACATATGCTTCACCACAGTGAGGTGGACAACTGGCTCCCTTTCAATTCTGAACAATTTGGGGCTGCCAAACAGAGCAATATATGAAATATTTTGGAAAGAGAAGCACAGCCTCTTGGGACCTTACTCAATCTAGAAGCTAAAATTCCAGCTTGTAAGAAGAGGTCTCTGTCCAAATATTTAAGCTGTTTTCTAGTCTCCATACAGGAGACACAATGACACAATTTGATAATGCAAATTCTCAGCTATAAAACACAAGCTTTCAAAATATTATATTTTTCAACATAGTCATCGCCATGAGCTGCGCATTTTCACCAGCCATGAACAAGAGCCTGCATGCCATGCTCGTAAGTCTGCACCAGCAAGGGGAACCATTGTCACTGTTGCCACAGCTGAAACACACCACCTACCACCTCACTGTGCTCACATCCACAGTTTGGTCTCCACCAACATTCAGGGAGTGTCGATAAAGTCAATGGGTGCCATTTTTTCCCTATGGTGGAATTCAATGGCCCTCTTAACTTGCCATTTTGTATCCGTGCTCCTCTCATGTTCCTTTTTACTTTCAGACTGGCTGCAAACGGATCTGCTACAAAGTGAACTGCTAAGTCTGCACAGCATTGCCATTTCAGAGCAGCGACACTCAGCTCAAGCTGGACTTGACCTGATGTTTACCCCTCCGGTACAACTCCTCACGCCTCCTGGAAACATTTTTCAGGTCTCCAAGATGGACGTTCAGATACAATGAAACACTAACCACCATCAACTCAATAAAAAAGCTATACAGTAATCAACAGCGCTTGCTCAGTTTCTTAAGACCTTCCTGTCCGGAAGACAGGAAGGTTCAGCCAGAAAAAAGAGAATCCCTCCTGAACTACCAGCATATGAACAACAAACAAAACTCAACACAGGCAGATAAATTAAACCACATAGCTGTTATAACAAAAACATCACATTTTCCAAATAAATAAATCAAGTTGTATCTTTTCACATGGTAGGAATGTACTAGGACTTTACCCTTGAAACTCCCTCTCCTTCTGTTCAAATGAGGAGAAAACTGTACAACCTCACTGAATTAACAAACGCCATTCTTGACTTCAGTATTTTTCCTCTGTGTTTCTGCTACTCTACTTGTCTGGGCATTTGCCTTGAACTAGAAAAGTACAGTTGAATTTTTAAACAGTCAGTGTCAAAAATGAGTAACAGAGCCACCAAAATAAAGTAGCTCTGCTTTATGTTCTTTTAGAACATAAGCTCTTTCTTTCTAACATATGCTCTTCCCTACATTCTGTTGCAACACTAAATCTTTCACTGGAAGAACAAAAATAAAGTAATACGAGAACTACTCCAAAAGTAATGTCTTCTGTTTTATTATGTTGTCTTGAGACATCAGAGGTGGATGTTGGTGGGACGGCAGTAGGGGTTGAACCTTCCTGACAATATTCCACTATATACTGTTGCCGTGTGACAGATGGCAGCAGAGGGGCACTCTGGCAAAATGGCATCTGACATGAAAGTGCATATGGAGCAAAGGCGTGTCACTGAATTCCTCCATGGAGAAAAAAAACGGCATCCACTGGCATTCATCAACACTTGCTGAACATTTAGGGAGACCAAACAGTGGATGTGTGCATTGTGAGCTGGTGGATGGTGTGTTTCAGTAGTTGTGACAGTGGGACATCTTCACTGATGCAGATTTTTATGAGCGTGGCATGCAGGCTCCTGTTCTTTGCCGGTGAAAATGGACAGCTAACAGTGATGATTGTGTTGAAAAACAATGTTCTGTAGCTGAGAATTTACTCTATCAACTCGTGTTTTTGTGCTCTATGTATCTGCTGTTGTTTCCGTGGAAATAAACAGGAGGCATTATTTTCAGAGCAACCTACCTATTTTAACTTTTCAGGTGATTTTGTTAGTAGGATAAAAACACAGTTCTATTTAAATACCTGATATCATTCTAAATCTGTATCAAGGCTGAGTTTTTTTCTAAGTCTCTGAAAATTCTAATGTGAATTTGAAGCTTAATGTACGTTAGAAAGCTTTAAAATTCTCAGGAAAAGAAAAACTACTGTAGATGAACAAAATGTCTATTTGTATATTCCAATGTGTATTACTGCTACAAAAATACTCAATTTTTAATAGGTTTTCTTTTCAAGGCTTTCTGTTGGGTTCTAGAATATAGCCTAAACATTTTTAAAGTATTAATTCCAAGGCACAATTAAAATGTAATTCAAATTACCATTTAAATTTAAATGTATGTAGGTCACTCCAAAAGCACTGCCACCTTTTTACTTCTATGGAAACTACATGATCCACCTCTGACGACATCAGCCAACAATAAAATAGCAGACATTACTTTCCTAGCTGCCCTCGCAGAATTCTAAATTATTTGTCTTACACTAAAATATTTTTACAATTCCAATATTCTACTTCTGTAAATAGAGAAATTTTCTTCTCTAAATATATTAAAATACCAAGCCCAATAATTTTCCTCTGCAATTAGTAACTGATTAATAACTTCTGTGAATTTGGGGTACCTTGGACAAAGTCTCCTAAATCATACTTTCTGCATACAGGTTGCTTTGTACAGCTGTATTATAAAATAAATAATGCCAAAAGAAATTTAGCTTTGGGGGATTTCAGTACTTCAATCATCTCTTGATAACCTTATTTAGCTTCTTCCTGAGGGAAGAAGTAAAAAAAACTAAAATGACAAATAGCAACAAATAAATATTTTGCTTCATCAAAAAATAGATGTTTTGACACGCAACACAACCAAGTTTTAGTACAGCTGTCTTTGCAAGAATAGGAGTATCGAGTTATAGGAAGGTCACAGGTCTCAGGAATTAATATGAGCACATAAAATAAGTTCTGATATTAAAAAGATAAAAATCAGAACAGTATAAATAGCTTTATTCTAAAACACACTCAATCACACTAAGAATTATTGCTTCAATCTACCCTACTAAACAGGATGAAAAATCCTTCCAAAGAGGATTGTGGCAGCTTTTTTGGATTATAAATTCATCCAAATCCTGTAGATTTTAGAATGAAGACCTTTCTGCCTTACCAATTGAGTTGTGAAAGGAGAGAGTGGCTAGCTGATTTTATTTAAAATAAAACTACTTACACATTTGATCATATTTAATTATAAACAATGCTACTACTCTACTACTAAAAGCAGAAAATAGTGTACCCTCCGATCCTTGCTACAAGGTACCTCTTCCTGAGAGACAAGGACAGAAACATATGCCCTCAGTGAAGCTAAGAATGAATAAGATGTAGTAGGTGGAAGATATCAGGACACTACCCTGATTATTCAAATACTCCAAATCAGCAGAATTTTCACTACAGTAGTTGAAATCTTTTAATGTCAGTAAGGAAAAGTTCAATGCACCTCTTGTCTAGGACTGACCAAAAGGTTTGGACTGTAAGAATAACGTTCAAATAAGTACCTAAAAATTAATAAATGCAGAGCCCTGATTTTTTTTGGTGCGACTGGGAGTGAAGTGCATGTTTGGTCTTACAAGGGATGTATTAGTCAAAAGGAGCTGGTGGGAGATGGGGAAGGAAGCAATTTCCACATCTGTCATGAAATTTTACAATCCATGTACAACTATGGGCTTTTATAAATTGCAATCCCAGTGTCTCTGAGAGCTCTGCCAAAGGAGGCATCACAGCAACTGGCAAGTTCGTGTCCCTATCAAATAAAGCAAAGCAAGGTTGCTCAGCAACCTGAGATCATGGGTTTTCAGTTCCAGGGCAACATTAAACATTTCATGAAAATTCTCAAAAGGAAATCAATTACTGACTCCTTTCCCATTAATCTTTTCATTTGTTTCTTTTCAAAACACAAAGCAGTGCAGTGTAAACTGATAGTTCATGCCCTTTTGTGAAGCCCAGTGAGTCACCACCTCATTTCTGTAAGTTAAAATGAGTGCAAGGAGCAGTGTATATATTTTCTGCTGTAAGAACAAGTTTAACCTCTCCAACATTTAAAGTGACTTCAATGCAGTTATATACCACCATCCATTATAAGTTCAAGCTAAGACAAATGTTGTTTGTATTTGCAAAGCTGTTAGGCAATATGGTAATGTTTGTTTCAGTAAACAGCCCCTATGAACACATATGAAAAGGAAACAAATACGTTTAGGATTCTGAGAGGTCCACTGAATTGCCACTGTGTTCTGAATTTTTTCCTCCTTTACTAACTCACTACTCTGTAATATAGAATAACTAGATGATATACTGCATTGCGTGAAACAAGCTTTGCCGTTATTTTATTGACTTCCAAAATCCTATTTCATGTTGTTTTACTGAACAAACATAAAATGACAATGAAAGAAAGAAGACAGATATTCACACCATATTGTGAATGTTTATTTAAATAGCAAACTGAACTGCTATATTATTAGCTACTCTGAACTGTAAGGACTCTGAACTGATATGCAACTATAGTATAGCAGAATAGTGTAGTTTTACAAAGTTCTGACACCACTATTCCAGTCATGCAGTGAAAAGTGTAGTTAAGAAATAGGTTTACTTTTTTTCTAACAAAATACTACAGCAAGAGAAGTTTCACAACAAAGAACATTCATATTCCTTTTAAATCCTGATCATCAAATATTTAATAACCACTGTCCCTGTCCTGAAACTTGTAAACATCTGACCAGTCCCAGTGGAATCAAGTCCCTTCTCACCTACAAAACTGTAAATAAGAAATAACTCCGTTGAAGCTAACGGAATTCAAGAGGCATAAATCAAGGGAAAACAAATCCAGCGGGAATACTTGTATGCGTAAAAGATTTAAGAACTGGGCACCATGTTAGATATGCTCTTATATCTCTATCCAGTTGTTTAAACATCAGTATAAAACCCTTAAGCACATTAATAGCAAGAGAGTTTATAACATTCAAAATGACTAATGCATTGACCTACAGTAGTCATACTGTTTCCAGTGAACATTTATATTGCCAGCAATAAACCTTTTCGCACTGTACTTTGTCTTACAAATCTGAATTCAGGTCTTACTGGTCCTAGTAAGTACAATGTTTTCATTTAACTGACTTTCTCATGAGACTTGATTTAAGTAATTTCCTCCTCTATCACCAACATAATTTACAGAAGAGTAATAAAGAAGTGACTCATGGGAATATCTAGGACTGAGTCAAGTTCATCTATGTGGTATGTGTAGGCACTAAATCCAGTGCTCTTTTACAGCAAACCTACAGCATACTTCGTCAACTTTGTACTGTAACAAAGTCTGATGACCTACCACTCTGTACAGCAGGCTTAACCAAACACAGATAAACACACAATCTGTCCAGAACCGGGCACAACACTGATACATTCACCTATCTTATTTCATCAGTGCTAGTGCTAAACAAAATTTATACTGTTTTGTGTAAAAATGAGATTTGCCAGTAACTATTCATTATATATGCAAGCTATACATCCTCATGTAACCTCATTGATTTTGATAAGACATCTTGAACAATAATTATTCTTATAAGTGACATTTTCTGGAGGGGATTTTTTCATTTCTGAGGTATAATAATTCAGGAAAATCTCTCTTTGACAAGATCTACAAGCACATGTAAATAAAAAGCAAGTAAAAAAATCAGAAACAATCACCAAAATTAATGTGTTATGTAGCATTCAAAACTTGTATGAAAGAAAACATCATCACAACTAATGTTTAGAGAGGATTTCTAAAAAAAAAAGATTACTGCAGTTAATTCTGTGCATAGTCAAATAGGATTCCACTGAGAGTAACAATCTCCAGTCACAACAGAAAAAATACAATGTATTAATTCAGAAATATACATGTCTCTCCTGCTCTACCAGCTTCCGTGTTGGTGGAAGAGCTATTAATGTTCAGTTCAGCTTTGACTGGAATCGGTGTGATCTTCCACTGTTTTTAGTAGGAGCTGCAATAAGCACTTAATTAACAAACTTAGCTGCTTTGAATCCAGACATCAATGAGGAAGAAGGCTTAAATGTTAGGTTAAGTTATCATCCTAATGCCTAGAATCCTATACCAGCTTCAGACTACACGTAAAAGTCAAGGAGAACTGAGAGCCAATTGTAGCTCATGATGAGGTATCTAAATTTGTGAAAATCAATGACAAACTTCACGTCAAAGCTTTCACACAACATTCATTTTGCACATTTAAACACAATTCCTTGGTGGCTTTCCTGTTTGGAGAGCAGAATCATAGAACCCAAGGGCTGGGTGAAGGCTCAGCTGCATACCTCAAATTGCATTTCTTGGTGAAAGGAAAAACATCTCCATTGTACATTTGTTATACTGGTACCAAAGTACTGAAAAAGGGAAATGTTCACCAGCTGGAATGGTAGTCATGAATTAGATAAAGGTATGTATTCTTTTTTTATAAATAGATTTATGTTTCCATTTTGAAACATTGGTTTCTGTGCCGTACCAGTCCTACAAGCTCAGAAACATTAAGAAATCAACAAAAATTGCAATCACTGCTAGAACTGCTCACTATGTAGTTGAATGTGTCAGATTAATATTCCCAGTTCCCAGAAATTATTCAGATTTCACAAGATGGAAATGGTATTTCTGCCCAAGAGAGCTTCCAAAAGAGCAGTCTGTTGCAATGGTAGAACCATTTATTGATAAGATGTGCATAGTTGCTCTTGCCAGAGGCCAGAGCCTCTTGAAGTCGTGAGATGGTTAACTCTTTTAGAAAGTAAGGCTCAGCAACCCTGTTTACTTCTAATTATCATTTTTTCCAAGGTGATAGCTTTGTGACTTTTCAGCTGGGCACCAGCATCACGCACTGCCCTAAACTATGAGGAGGGATCTGTCATAGAATCATAGAATTCATAGAATGGCGTGGGTTGGAAGGGACCTCAGCGATCATCCAGCTCCAATTCACTTGCCGTAGGCAGGGCTGCCAACCTCCACATCTAATACTAGATCAGGCTGCCCAGGGCCCATCCAACCTGGCCTTGAACACCTCCAGGGATGGGACATCCACAACCTCTCTGGGCAGCCTGTTCCAGCACCTCAACACTCTCTAGGTAAAGAACTTCCCCCTGATATCCAAATCTTCCCTCCTTCAACTTAAAACCATTTCCCCTTGTCCTTCCATTATCTACCCTTGTTAAGAGTTGATTCCCTTCCTGTTTGTAGGCTTGCTTCAGGTACGGGAAGGCTGCCATGAAGTAACCCCGCAGCCTTCTCTTCTCCAGGCTGAACAAGCCCAGCTCCCTCAGCCTGTCTTCGCAGGGGAGGTGCTCCAGCCCTCTGATCATCTTTGTGGCCCTCCTCTGGACACTCTCCAACAGCTCCCAGTGATGAAGGATATTCAAACTCCTCTGAGCTGAAGGTTTGCTTGATCAGAGAGGTAGAAAGGTGGAATAGCAGTAATGCTGAGATAGGTGTGTAACAGAGAATCAAGGAATTCACAGATATTCTGTGATTCCTTCTCTGGAAATTACTTGTATTTCAAATACAACCAGTAAATAAAATTATACTAATATTGTGCTCCATGTCCAAAGAAGGGAAAATATTTGGCTTATAATTTGGTAAAACTGAATATTTCAAGAAGAAAACAGCGGTAAATTTAATACTGCAATGCTAGTAGGGGCTGGAGCTGGGTGGCTGTGACAGGATAACACTATCAGGCACTGGTATACCCAGGACACCTGCAAGTACATTTCTAATATTCGTGCTAAAAGGCAGTTGAGACCTTTACATATTGCAATAAAATTCCTTGCTGAGCTAAATTTCAGACACTCTCTGAGGTCCAGTGAGAGAAGTGTTTTCCTTCAAGAGCAGAAAAATCTAATCTGAGCTGTAATACCAGGTATCTGTGCTGGCTCCTCTCTGCTTCCCACTGGCAAAACTACTGCTCTGTGCACAGGATGGGGGCTGGTTGGATGGCTGAGAGAAAACAGAGCTCATTCCATAGCTCATTCCTGCAGGGAAACTCAGCTACTCACTCCCAAGAGAGGTAAGGGAACCTCTCTAGCTAAAACCCTGCCACTGCTGTTCATTCACACTTGGCTCACTGGATGGAGTCCAGTATACTCATAGAACATTAAAGATTTCTCAAAATTTAGCATTTGATTGATTTATTTACTTTGGTTTGGATGAGATGAGCTACTTGGGGCATGATACTTCAAATATCCTACAATCCAGAGTTTGGAAGGAATAAGGATGATACAGCAGTAATTAGAAGTAACTGAAAACAACAGCAGCAGCAGCATGAGATCTCTCGCTTAAAAAATTGTTTTTAAATTTCAGGACAACTGAATGACCGATCAATGTCAATTCTGAAAAGCAATTTGAAGCACTTGGGACTTGCAAGTCACTAAGAAGCCAATGAGAAGAAACGGTAACAGAAGAATTAATGGTCACTTGGATTAAAAAGTTATCCTTTCAAAAAGACTCTGACAGAGGCAAATTCTGCCATACAAACAATTAATGTTCTTTGAACAGGTCTAGTGTGCAGATAAAGATGGCCAGAGAGTCCTGTTTGGACTTTCAAAAAGCACTGACAAAGCTTTTCACAAAAAGCTTTTTGGAAATTAAACGCCATAAAGTCCTTGCAAAACCAACCACTTGGTTAAAATACTGAAACTATATGTTAGGAGTAATTTGATCTTTGTTTATTAAAAAAAAATTAGCTTTCCACAATGGAAGGAGTTCCTGCTGGAGTTCCTCTGGGGTCTGTGCAAGAACATTTTCTGGGACCTACAGTACGTTTCATGAAAAACGACAGGGAAAAGGGAGTGAGCAATGTGGTGTAGATGTCAGCTATTGTCAACAATCACACAAGTAAAGACTATAGCTGCTTCACATGAGTTGCAGGAGGATCCTGTAAATTTCAGTGACAACAACAAACAGCAAATTAAATCCAGTGTATACACATGTAGATCTATCTGACGTATACATCTAAAATCACATTAATATGAAGTATTTTGCGCTACCCAGTACCATCAAAGATTCTGACACTTTGAGTACTGTGTGCAGTTCTGGTCCTTTCTATTCAAAGAAGTATAATGGTAGAGCTACCAGTTTCCAAGTGGGGGAAGAGGAATACAAAACACCTTATGTATGGGGAATAAGTAAGCCAAGATTCTTCATTCTAGAGAAGAGATAATTTAGGGAGAAATGTCAGAAATCAAAAAATTATGTACAGTTTAAGAAGAGTGAACAGAGATCAACTTCTACTGTCTCTCTTAATAGCCATCAAACAAAGCTTACAGAAGTCAGGTCCAAAGCAAGCAGAAAAGAAGTGGTTCTTCATACAATGAAGGACCAAATAAAATTCTTCCCAAATAATATTGTGGATGCTGACAGTTTATTTTTATTTTAGAAAACAGACACGCATCTGGATAAGAAAATATCAAGAATTTCTACATACACAGAAACCACATCCACATCAGGCAGTCTCCTGAGCTGAAAACAGCTGAAGGGACTATGAGAGAGAAGCATTAGATGCTTGTTTTATTCCTTCCCTCCCACAAACATTAATTTAACACCATTGCCATAGACAGTCAGGCTAGATGGATCTTCTGACTGACCCAAAATGGCCTCGTGTCCTTACAAGTCTTTGAATAAAGGCTGTTTACATGAACAAAAAAGTTATAGGAAATACTTCTCTACGTCCTAGATGTCGTACTATTGGCTTTAGAGATGTAATAACACAGTGTGCATTTTCTTTGCTGTTTGTTTTTACAACATCAGGTTACTGTGTTAATATGCTTTATAAAGAAAAAATTCTGTAAAAGTAAAAATTTGGTCTCCAGGCTACATGCTACTGTTGATTAAGCTAAACGTTAAAAAAAAAAGAGAACATTATCCAATTGTAGGCTTGAATTTCAACCACACAGCACTACTCAGTAACTTATTCACTGCCCACTAAGCACTCACTCTTGTATAAAACTCAGTGTTTTTATTTCAGTTTGAACAGAATTGAGAACAGGAATGCAGCAAAAGTTTTAAATATGACCTGAGACATCTCTGTAACTTCAGTTTGGCCCTGGAAAACAAACATAAATGAGGCCTATTCCCCGCTGACACAAAAACATCTCTGAAAAAGAAGAGAGAAAACTTAACTTGATGAAAAATGGCCTTTTGCTGATGGATATTCCTCACTTGCTTATAAACATATGCTGTCACCCTGGGAGCAGAGTCCTCCTGTGTGGAAGGGTCTGTGCTGAGATTTTTCTCTTTCCTGACTGGTTTAGCCCTGTATGATCCACGACTATGCCTTGCTAATGTGCATTTTACAGTCTTGTCTCCATCATGCACCATCATGTAATCTGCAAGAATTCCACAACAAGCTATTCTGGCAAGATTTCATGGTGTAGCTCTGATACTGTTCTGGACTTGCCATAATTTCATTCTAAAGAGGTTTTCACTGTACAAATATCAGTCAAACTGGGTCTAACACATTGCCAAATAATCATTTACTGTCTTAAGTCATACAACTCTGGCAAGTAGGTTTCAGTTTGACCTTACATTTTCCTGTGTCTGGCAGGTGACAAAGAGCACCATAGCTTCTCACTAAGGGCCAGATGATTTATTCAGCTCCGTGGCTGACATTTGTATCTCTGCATTTTGTGATTTTACAATTCATCATTTGAAAAGGAAGAGATAGATATAGTGGTTAAACACTGAACCAGAGAACACAGCTGCAAAACACGCAAATGCAATACTGGAATTATCTTGTCTGACAAAGTTATGAGTATTATTTATGACATTGTACAAAGCAGTGGGGAGGCTGTGAGCAGTCTGGCCACCTTTTCTGGTTAAGGCAAGCACATTTCAATCAAAATATTGTAAGTGGGATGACCATGGGAACTGGAAGCCAATCTTCTAACAGGAAATCAGAAGCTAGTGGCAAAAACAAAGGCTGGCTCCCCCTGAAAATGTGCTTGAGAAAAAGACAAACCACTTAACCACTGAAGCACATGAACACAGAGAAATACACTGGCTACAGCTTTAAAAAAAAAAAAAAAAAGTTTTCCAGACTGAGGACAAGTAACATAACCACTGAGAAAACTTAATAGTTTTAGATTTGTTTAAAAATCATGAGAAAAAAAATCTATGGATCTTTTAAGGTTTATAATAGCAATGACTGATGGTACAGTCTCATCCAATATTCCTGCAATTTTCCTAATAATGTTGAGTTTTGCAAAAGGCCAACTGTAGCTATCTTCAAGTACTACTTGATTAACAGTCCCATTAAAACTCCTGACACAGGGCACAAAATTAAACAATGGAATAGTAGCTCAAACCTATGTAAGTAACATCAGTACGTCTAATCATTACAGTGGAGCAGTGAAAGACAGCCAGCCAGGGTTCCTCTGGAAATGAGTTTTGGTCAGAATCTTCATTAGTGACCTAAATAGAGGCATAGGAAATACACCTATTAAAACATAACACAGATGAAGATGCAGAGAGGACATTAAAGTACACTGGGGAGTAAAAGGAGAATTCAAAGCTTCTCAAACTGTAAAAGGAGGCCTGGAAAAATTCCAAAAGGGAATATGCACAGTATTACACCTAACCAAGAATTATCTATTGGACAAATTCAGGCTGGAGAACAACTGGCTAGGAATTTGGCAGAATCCGTTTGTAAGCAATAACAGACCATAAGCTGAACTAAGACAGTGATGCCATATGGCTACAGAAAAGAAATGGATTACACAAAAAGCAGTGTTGTCCTTCAGACACCTGAAGGAATCCTTATGCTTTACTCTTCTGCAAAGCTGTAGCAATTCCTTTCCCAAAAAGATGTGGTTCACTTAAAAAGACAAGACTTAGAAAGACCAAACAGCAAGACTGATCACAGAAAGCATGATCTATGCGAAACAAAGGTAAGAACTGGGCTTGGATGAAGAAAAAGACAAAAATAGGAAAAATTGAACACTGTGACTTTTCTGATGTTGCCACTCTTTACATTCGTGGAGAAGCAAGAAACAGTCTTTGACCTGAAGGAAGACAATTGCAGCTTAGACTTCAGAGAAGTGAAGAGTATAATGAGCTACTACAATCAGCTGTGCCCCGGCACTATGGAACTTCTTCACTGAAAACATAAAAAACTGGCTAAATATCTGCCACGAAAGACACAGACATAGCTGGCTCTCCTGGAGGACAAAGAAATGGACAAGCTGATCTCTAGAGATCTCCCTCACAAGTCCTTCATTTCTGCAGCTGTCAGCCATTAAGTACCAGATGTATTACATACTGCTGATTTTCATTAAATATTTTACAGATTTCTTCTTCCATTTTCGTCCAGCCTGGTCCACTTACTTATACATTTTGTTTGAAAGGAGCAGTTCCCACAAACATTGCCATCTGAAAATTGGGTTTGCAACTAATTGTTATTCTCAAAAGTATAATTTAGTGTGTGTTTGCCTAAGGGCTTTAAATAAAAAATCATCACATAATTTGTAGCCTGACTACTATGCTGTAAAACCAGATTCTCATCTTCCTTCGTTTTACAACAGCATATGAAGGCTATTAGATTGCCTCTATAACCAGAACCCATTTAGCACATCCTATTCCTCATCCAGCTCCTAACGAAAGCTCACATTTAGTAGTAGGATGTTCTGCTCTCTCTCCCTCTCCTTTCTCATTTTTAACTGCAATGACAAGAGAAGTACTGCTAAGTATGAAATAATTAGACATGGCAAACCCTTTGTATTCTCCAATACGTACTGGTTTTCTGTTTTTGTGTCATGTGAGCATTTGCAAGAATATTATCTTGGTGCTCATATTTTCCAAAGATTTGTCTAACCGGTGGTTATTCTCCACGAGTCCCTAGATGTACTTTTTGTTGCCATGAGTAGGAGAGAATTCAATTTTCTTTGCTGTATCTCTGCAACCCCATTGTATCTGCACGTGCATATAGCCTGGAATACATCTACCTCTGTTTTTTTCTAAAACACTAGGTCATGGCACTTGTTTCTTCAGTTCTCAAGGCTTCATTAAACTTATTGTAGCTGTTAACTTTTGTTAAGAGTGCATTCTGTTTCAATGTCGTGACTACATAGGCTTTTCTCTTAACTGCCTAGATTACTATTGTTCTGTAGCTGAAATTCTTTGCACGCAGAAGCCTACCACGCTTTTTTGAGTCATCGATGTGACATAGTAGAAATTATGGTACAAAATTCTAACCTTTGCTGTAGAGAACAACCTTACTTTAGGTTCTACATCTTAGCATGAGGTTGTTTTCTCTCTGCTGAATACTATTCTAGTCTAACAATTTCTGCTACTTACATTTGCAAAATTTTCTTTTGCTTCCCATCAGGAACAGATTTGAAAAACAGAAAACAGCCTATTCTTCCTGATCAATTATCTTATTACACATCCCCTCTATGCCGCCACTGGGACTTCAGGTTTGTACTGAACTAAAGTTTATTAGCAATTTGTTTGATTTGCTGTCATTAAGTCTGTAAACTCCCAATAAAAAATACTATTCAGCAAATCACATTATCTAAAAAATAAAATCGATTTATCTAACAGTGGCTCCTGGCCCATCCTTCAACACAGCATGCTCAGGTGTCTTTTCTGTAAATATATTCCTCTCAGGCAGGGAACTGGAGGAAAAGGGTAGTCTGTAACTTGTCAAAGGTGGGGAGTAGGCCACTCTAACCTGGAAGAGATCAGAAAAGAAAGGTTACAGGAGGGGAAAGGTGTGTTTTGGAAAAGCATTGTCTCATCCTCATCCCTTGCCTAAATTTAAGGAAGAAAAAGGAATAGAAGGAAATGTATTCCTGTAGTAATTAACGCAGCATTTCACTTCCTTGTTGGAGGCACAGATGAGCTATCATGATGTTTTCCATTCTTCTGTCTCCTTCAGGCTATCAGATGTTTGTTTCTCATTCTCTCCTGCACCTTCAAGAAAACTAAAGAAATAGCAGTTTATAGAAAAGCACAAATCCAGAAAATGTCCGTTATTTTGAAGCCCCCATGTTTCAAATAACAAGAGATTCATATGCCCAGCCTCCTGGAGATCCTCTTCTTTCATCTATATAAATAAAGAAGTCTGGGGAAAAAACATAATGTCAATAGTTCAAGAGCACAAACGCCTTCAGCATGAGAGCAATGAGTAGCATTCCCAGCTTCCCGGATGCTTTGCAAGTCAACTGTCTAGAAGCTGATGCTCCTTTACTCAGGCTATCAATAATATCTTAGCACCCAAACAAATTTAAATCCAGTGAGAAGCTCTGTTTATAAAAAATAAGGAAAACCATGGGAACTGAGATGACATATAAGTATACCTTAATTTTCATAGCTGTATCAAAAGAAAGCTTCTTTCTTTCACTATATAGTAACAAATCTCCATGCTACCAGCACAGTCATAATATTTATGCCAATTCTACAAAATGCTACACATACTATATGCTTTAATATATTTAACCCTCAGCAGCTGCCAACAGTGGAAGAAGAAACTTTCCCAAATGGCAGAGACCGACACTTTGCTCCAAAAAAAACGTCTGCTCAGTACAGCCACTGCAAGACAGAAGTGTAAAATATGTCAGCAAGAAGCTGCTAGGGGACAGGGTGTATCCCAAATTGCTCCATCCAGCATGTAACTTAGAACAACTCCTTGGCTGCTTTGCATTACACTACCTTATCACAGTCCCAGAGGGACTGCCAGCCCAGACTGCTTTCTTGAAAGACTAATGCAAAGGGAGCAGAGACTTTTGTTACATAAGACAAGGATTTGTTTGCTGGAGAAACTACAAGTCACACTTCAAGAGTAGATTAGAAATGTCTGCAACAGGTGGTAAAATGAAAAAAAAAACCAAACAACCTTATCTATGCATGTAAATCATGATGTTACATGCTTGTGCTATTCTAAAGCTGAGTGAGACACAGGAGGCCTTCAGATTGATTCTTTTGTAGTTTATACTGATGCTTCACTGTATCTGCTTTATTGACCTTAATGCAGTTGTGGTCGTCACAAGAATGACACTAACAGTAAGCAAGTACTCAAGCCTGAAGTCACAGGACAGGTCTGACAGGAAGGTCTACTGATCAGCTCAAGGAGGACCTGCTTCACACCGGTGGCACTAACTATAACAATTAAAATCAGTGTTTTCCAGGAAAGGTATCCTGGCCACTCATCTCAGCCAGCAAGTGGTTTTACTGCATCTGTTTTCCTGATATTTAACCTGCACCAAGTACAAGGGGGAACAGTCTTCCAAAAGAAGTTGAGTAACAGCTGATACAATAATAAGTGTACACTGTTGCTCTGCATTTTTTCAATCCATAAACGAAAAAAGTTAACTTACTAGGTTACTAAAGCCTTACTAGGTTCACTGTAGGAATTCAAGTGTCTTGAAGATGCTATACCTACTGCCAATTTCACAGTGGTAGTAGCAAGGAAAATGCAGGATAAATGAGCAGCTCACTGAGCAACTTGCAGGAAACAAGAACCAGAACATGCAGCCTGGAAAAGTACAGTCTCACAGGAGTTAATGGAAAACTCCCCTTCTCCCTAAGTAGAGAAGCTGAAGCTTCAAATTTCTCTCACAAGAGATGCAGACAACAAGAAAAGTTTAAAAGCAGGAGGAGCACAGCAGAAGCTGCGAGCTACAGTTCTCCACTGCTCACCAGTGGATGATCTCTAGGCCTTTTCTAATATACTTCGCATCCATCAGTTTCTGAGTGATTTGTCCAATCATCCAAACAGACTTTGTAGTTTTTCTGTCATCACTATGACAGTGAAAATGAACTTAATAGGTATTTCAAGACTCACTCAACTGGATACTCTCCAAATCACACAAGCACCAAAAAAGGAGCAGTAAATTCTGTTTCTTACAAACAGAAGGCACCAAGTAGCAAAAAGAGGGAGAAGGGATGCTGTCCAACGCTTATGACTTTTGGGTCTAATACCCGGTTCACAATGACCAACTTAAGGCACTTTTCCATGTCATGTGTCAACAAAACACAACGCAAATGTTGCATCCTCTTAACGGTATTACTGCTAATCTACCTTAAACTCTTTCTCTCCCATTGCATCTCACATCTGCAATCATCCAAAATTAAGAGGGTGGCTGGAAAGAATAACACTTTCAAAAGCACTCTTCTGCTTTCCACTACCCCTTCAGCTTTAATCATGCAATTAAATTTAGTCAGAATCCTTCTGGTTTGCATCTGTCCCTGCTCAACTTTCATTTTTGTACACAATGTCACTACCTCTTCTCTGGGTCATTTACACTAAGCCAGTTCTTTGGACCAGCCTGATTTAGATCTTGGATTTAGCTTTTTGCACCTTTTTTTCTTAAAGGTGAGCTCTCAAATTTAATTAAACCAGAGATATGTTTAATGCATATTACACTTGTTTTTTCATCCATTTCAGATTATTTATGGATGTGTACTTTTATGAGACTCATAATTACCTTCTTCAAGCAAAACTAAAGAGCTTGCTGACACATTCAGCTTTAATCACAGTGTTCCAGATTACCTAAAAGGGACATTGTCTGCAAAACCAAAGCTTAAATGCCTGGCCTGATCTGCCACAGTATACAGACATGGAGCATGGGAAGTCCTGCCTCTGACATAGAACTGTGCTCACTGGATGTCTTTCTTCATGTGTTCTAGTAGAGAATTCAGCTGAGGTTATGTCTTTCAACATCTTACACCAAATACAGATTTTTATTACTTGCAATTGTCTCTCAGTAATAAACAAAAGATTCTTACCCCTTCTCACATATTCTTTCACACTTCCTGTTACATGTGAAATGATGTCCTGCTTTACTAAACCCCTTCATAAAGCCTGCTATAACCAAACCCCACTATTCATTAGTTCAGTCTATTCCCGATTTTCTATTTATAAAAGGAAACTACCTTCTTCCCTTTACTCATCTCTATCAAGTGATTGACAACCTTCACAGAAAATGATCTACATTTCTTCTTATTCTTGAAAAAAGTAGTAAAGGGCTGTTCCAAAAGTAATACCTTCAATTTTATTACATTGGCCCATGATGTCAGAGGTGGATGTTGGTGGGATGGCAGTCGAGGTTGAACCCTCCCAACAATATCCCTTACATGTTGTTGCCATGTGACAGATGGCAGCAGAGGGGCAGTCTGACAAAATGGCATCTGACATGGAAGTGCGAATGAAGAAAAGGCGTGTCACTGAATTCCTCCATGCGGAAAAAATGGCACCCAGGCATTCATCAGCGCTTGCTGAACATTCAGGATACCCAACAGTGAATGTGAGCACAGGGAGGCAGTGGGTGATACATTTCAGCAGTGGTGACAGTGACAGTGGTTCACCTCTGCTGGTACAGATTTTCACAAGCACACCATGCTGGGTTTGTTCACCACTGGCAAAAATGCATAGCTCATGGTGATGACTAATTTGAAAAACAGTGTTTTTAGCTGTGAATTTGCTCTAGTGCTAGTGTGTTTTTTGTCATTTATATGGAAATAAATAGCAGGCACTACTTTTGGAGCCGCTTATGTAACTGTCTTACACAGAATACAGTCATTCCAATTACTTCATGAACTCTGAGATCTCCAAGTATCCATCCTCTCTAGTGACCAGGTCAATCTGAATTAAATTGTACAGTGCCCAGCTGGGAATTAAAGGAACTACAGATTCATTGCAGACTGACCACCAACATAGCAACGGCCATGCTACCATGGAAATACATTTGGAGATGATTTTGCACATAATTACCGGAAACTTAGAACTGGACATCCTGAAAAGATAGTCATGAAAGGAAATTTTGCCTAAGACTGTGCAAACGTATAAGACTTCTTTGGATATGTATTATACAATAGTAAAACCTCAAGCTCTTTGATGGGGGGGGTGACAGCAAAAATACATACAGGAAGCTTGGTAGCATTTCTTTCCATGTGCCCAGCTTCTCATGCCTGAAGGCTGGCTACAGCCAGAAGACAAAGAATCACCCATCAGTCTGGCTTACGTTACTGATGTTTTCTTTCTCATACACACATCATTCAACATTCCTAAATTACTCTTATACTGTCATTCTCCCTGTCTACTTAACAAAATAACTACAGATTCCCTTCACATTCTCTTTTTATCTGCATATCCAGAGATGTATTTTCCAGTTATTCATTATTTATAGTCACTGTTTTCTCTCCCTCCTATCTGTACACCTGATCAGTAATGTATCTATTATTAATACATACAGGTGTGTGCATGGCACTTCACTGACACATAAGGAGGCCACAGGTGCTTACTGTGTCCTTTCCTTCACTCAGCAGGAGGCTCAGACATGCCAGGTACAGAAAGGCAGTCCTGATCCACCCAGATAGATGAGGAAAGGCAGAAGGGGGAAGGAGGTAACCCTGCAGCCCGCTGTCACTTGCTGCAGTGCTATAAAGGCCCAAATAGGAACAAACAAATGCTATTCCTGCATTCCTTCATTTTGTATAAACGGGTTCAATTTTGACATGAAAACTTCCTTTTGAATTTTTGTGCCTCTGAGTGGAAGTAGCATATCCTACCTGGCCACATGCACCCCATGGGAAGCTGGTACAGCCTGCCCAAGCACCTGCATAGTTTACATCAAGTGTTTTGCACTGCCTGTGCTACTTTCCAGCTTTTCTTATGTAAAATATTTACCTTGTGAACAGCAGGACCACCTCACCCACGCTCGTGGTGATGGAGAATGGCTGAGATGCACACTCCAAACTTTTGGGTCAATGGTACAGCATGTAAAGAACTCACTTCACCACACACACAGAACCAGTGCCACTTTGATCTCCCTGAAGCTAAAGGCCTTCTGTGTAAATGTAGCTGCGTTCATGCAAACCTGAGTGTGAGAGGAAAGCTTCCATACCTGTAAGCGATCACTTCTAAACTTTTGATTCACGTGGTTAGTCTAGACATGGGGATGCTCACACACATCGTGCGGCAGCACTGGATATTTTTCAGGCACTACGCACTGCGATGGTGACTCACATTTTGAGGCTGTCAGAAGCCGGCCACGACTTCTGTCAGAGAAAGTGACCTCAGGACACGCTATCCCCCCAACCATGCTTGTTGCAGCAGCGGGGGCAGACGCAGCCACACGCGGCTGTTCCCCACTCGCAGCTCCTAGATCTGCCTGATCCGAGAGCTGTCCCACGGGTGACCCCGGCTCTGGCCGGTTTCAGGTGTGTTCTGGCTGAACACCGGCAGGCTGCACACAGCCCTGCTCCAGCAGCGCCGGCAGCCGGGAGCCGACGCTCGGGGAGACGGCGGCAGGGCTGCGGACCTTGCAGCGGGCAGGCGGTACGTCCGGTCCGGCCAGCTCCCGCCCGGGGCACCGCGGACCCACCCCGGCCAGCGGCGCGGGACCACCCTGTCACCTCTCCCCGCCTCGCCTCCCGACACGGGGGGGGCGGGACGCCCCCGGCGGCGGCGGCTGCCACGTCCTGGCGGCCGGGGACAGACGCGCTCGCCGTGGGACGCGCCGCTCTCCTCTTCGGATTTTTTCGGCGGAGGAGGGGCGGGCAGCGCGAAGTTCGGCGCGGACGCAGCGCGGCGGCGGGCAGAGCCCCGCCGCGGCCCCACGCCCCCGCCCCTCGCCCGCGGGAGGCTCCGCGCTCCGCGGCCCCGCTCCGCACCTGGCCGCGGAGGGGGCGCTGCGGCCGCCCGCGCGGCTTCGGCTCGGCCCGGCGCGGCTCTGCCTACCTGCCCCGCGCATCACCTCGGCCGGCCGCGGGAGGCCGGGGTGGCGCGGGGCCCGCGGCGGGGCCGGAGCTGCCCGACCCCTGCCCTCCCGCTCGGAAGTAGTTGTAAGGAGGATTACCTGTCCTATATTGACGTATCCGTATTTGCTAGCTATCCGGTTGGCCTCCGGCAGCCCCCCGGCTATCCGCACAGCCCAGTGGTTGGTGTAGAGGCGCGTCCTGCAGGCGGGCAGCAGGAACCCCAGCACCAGGGTGAGGCGGCAGAGAAGGTCCCCGCCGCCTCCGCCTCCCCAGCAGCAGCGGCGCTTCCAGCCCATCTTCTGCTCCTCCGCGCGCAGCCCCCGCAAAACTTCTTCCTTCTTCCGAGGCTCTCCGCCTCACCTCCAGGCGACAGCGGCGGCGCGTCCTCCGAAGTTAGCCCGAGGAGAAAACTAGAAAGAGCTTGGAATAGTGCATTGAACTGCCCGCGGTCAAGTGATGAGGGGCTCGGAATAGTGACTATGATCGGCGACAGGGCTCGGTGCCGTCCCCTCCTCCCGCTGCTCTTCGGGGATTAAGTAACTTGCTCGGAGAGCTTCTCGCACAGTTCCCGGGCGCCAGCTTTCTCCCGCTGTCCCCCGCTACATGGAAGTCCTCTGGCTACGGGAAGGAGGCTCCTTCTCCCGCTTCCCTCCCCTCTGACTTCCCTTGCCCGTGCTCTTCTGCCTCCTCGCCCGCCTCTCGCTCTGCCTTCCCTCTTCCCCTCTTGCCCAGAGTCCGGGAGCAGCGCGGCGGCGGCAGGCGGTGTGTGAGTGTTGGCAGCTGAGCGCCTCAGTTCACTCCGGCTCGGCCACCTCCCTCTCCCCTCCCTCCGTTCTCCTCCTCCTCCTCCTCCTCCTCCCACCCTCGCTCCCGCCCGCCCGGCAGCGCCGAGGGCCAGGAGAAATGGCAGCCGCGCCGGCCCCACCACCCCCCGGCTGCGCTGCCGGGCCCGCAGCTCCTGCGGGCGCCCAGCCCCGCCGCTCCGTGCTCCCCTTTGGCGCCGCCGGGCCCGGAGGCCGCCGCTCCGCCGGCCGGGCCGCAGGAACCGCCGCGAGGTGCGAGGCCTGCGGCAAGGCCTCGTGTCTGGCAGCGGCCGCGGCTCTCCAGCCGTGTCCCTGCGGGGGCCGGGATGTGAAACGGGACGTGGGCAGCCCGGGAGCTGCCCCTCCCGCCTGCGGCGGCGGCGGCACCGCCTGGCCCCTCACGAGAGGCTGCCTGCCTGCGGATGCCGGTCCCGGCTCCGCACGCGTCGTTTGACGTTATTCGGTGTTAAAACGTCCCGCGAGGGGTCACTGCGCTCCGGCAGAGAAGCCGGACCGGAGAGCTCGTCGGGAGAGCCCGGGGAGGCGTCGGGAGGGGACGGTGGAGCGGGCCGTATGGCGGGGTGCGAGAGGCAGCCACGTTTGCAGCGGGCTGGGGGCTGGTGTGGGGCTGCCCCGGCAGCCAGGGCTCCCTGCCGCCCTCAGGTCCTCACTTCGTTACGGGGAAGTTAGGAGCAGTCTGTGAAATTCAGTTGTGATACACCCACCGTGAGGATCCTCTGCTGCTTGTGGAGGAGTTTGAGCGTGAGGAGGACTGTTAGCGGTTTGAAGTGTTAGTGGTGGGTTTTGTTTGTTTCTGAGGAACCTATGGTGTCCTGCAAAGCCAAGCAGCCATCGTCCTCCTTATCACAAGGACCTGAGATGGGACAAGTTAAATGTTTACAGAAGATGGTACAGTAACCTGATGTGCCTTTTCCTCTCTCCCAAGACTGAGCAGCAAAGCTGTTCTTTCCTAATAAAGTAGAAAAAATAAAATGCAAACAACTAACATGGTGCCTTCCACTTCAAACTGTTCCTGGCCCTAAGTTTTTCCCCCAAACGTTGTTATATAAACAAATAACTTCTTCCTGTGTCCTCTGATTGCTTTTAAAGAGAAAATGGGCAAGTCCATTCTGCACTTGCCCACTTATTCCAATTGCAAAAATAAATTTGGCAGTGCTGAGCTGTTCCCTGTTAGCATTTTCTTTTTTTGCCCACCGTGTGCAGTATCATTTGCTTGGTGTATTACGACACAAAATTTTTTGCCATTTGTAGTTTGAAGTCTGCCCGTGGATTACCTTCCCCGGGATTCCATGGGTAATGGCTCACTGTTAACAAATCATTCTTTTACTGAAACCACTGTGCAATGCTAATTGGGTACAGGAGCAGCAGCGTTAGGCCCAGACAGTTACATCTTGCAGCAAATATTCATAAATATGCATTCATTGAATATGACATTAAATATTCTCTATCAGCCCTCCTTATTGACTGGTTCAATGGAAATTACACAAGTCAGCTGTCCTCCTCTATCTCGAGTGTTTAAAGTATGTTTAATCATGAACGGCCACCTTACTGAAGTACGTAGCAATCAATGAGTCACGAAATCCGAACTTTGAGTTCATTTAGAGAGGATAAATTAAAAATCTATTTTCTGATCTTTTCTTGGTGAATTTTGCTATTGTTTTGACTGTCTTGTTTCCTGCCATAGATTTGCAGTGTTTTTTTCTGCCACAAAAGGCACAAGCTATAAGCAAAAAATAAACCTGCTCAGTCATTTCAGTATCTACTTCCAGCTTTGGTCATGTGAAAAGCATTTCATGTATAGGAACCAAAGCCACAAGGAGTAGACTTTATAAAAACAGTTTTCTCATGAACAAATTGGCCCAAGTGTCTCTTTGTAATGCTGCATTGTATGGTGTAGCCTAACAACAAGCTTACCTTAAAGCAGCCTTTGAAAAAAGAAGTGACAGCCCTCAGAGACATGTTCTGTGTGAGCAGAGTCCTGTTTGCTGAGCCCATTGAGGCAGCTGGGTGAAAGTGGTCGTAATACGGAGTGTATGAAACTGCTTCAGTATGAACCCCAAGCTGTGCAGTTTTGCAGAGTACTCATCACAGCTCAGTCCTTAGTAGGGGCTGCACTCCTTTCCCAACATGAAATGAGAATGCTGGCAACCCTAAGCTGTGCCATGTCCTGATATATGATGATTCTTTTCAACAGGGCTAGGAGACGGGAGTGGTGAGAGCCCTGAGGAGATGACCAGCGATGCTATAGTTCTGTTCAGCATGCCTGCTGTATTTGGGCCATGTATGGTTCGTAGCTGAGCTTGCCTCTGTGCTCTCTGAGAGGCCAGATAGCTTCTCTGTATATACTACATTCCAAGGAAAGATTTTTCACCTCCAAGCAAGTGCAGAGGAGAATTGATCCTTTTCATCACTATCATCACAAATTGTTCCTTTTTTTCTCATTCTTTTTCTACTTCTTTATCCCTCTGCTATGATCAAAATCAATATCTGACTGCTTAAAATGCAAGTTTCCATGTATTTCTGTCTTGTCCCTTACTTATTGATACTAATCCCTAAATGCCTCCTCTACTATTAGTTCCAAATGGTTGTGATCCGGTATCTGACCTCTATCTCTGTTCTCACTTTTCTCATCTGATCTAATTGCCTCTGTTCTCACTATTTTGCCCACCTAGTCCTGAGACTCTTTTCTCCTCTTAAGTCCTTCCCCAGCTCTGAAAATCCCTCTGGCTCAGTAGCCCTTACAGCCCAGACTAGTTGATTTCAGCATCCTGGCAATTTTCCATTTGAGTTTTGTAGATCAGTGCTCCAGAGATGTGTTATTCACGCTCAGGTCATAATTAAGGGGGAAACCACTATTCAAAGTAAGAAACAGCCAAAAGTTCTTCAAGAATAAATCCTGCAAATAGATATTTGGGCCCCCAAACGCCTTCCAGAATGAAGAACTATTTCAGAAGGACCTGGAGGTACATGTTCATGAAATTTCAGAGTGAGATGTTCTGGAGTGTAGTAGATTAAACAATATTCTTCAGGGAAGAGGAGGGAAAGCTTCAAAGAGTGGAGGTTGTGTCAAGGAGTGATTGAGAGTTCTCCTTAAAAAGATGGGTAATTCTGGAATCCAAAGTAGCATTAACATTTCTTGGTTTTCAACAATGTCTGGTTTTTACAAACAGTGCAGCTGAGTCACTTGACAGCAGCCATCATAGGAGCCAATTTGCTGGTACGCAGTCCTTTGATCTGCAGTTTTCCATGCTTCAGGGTTGTCTTCAGTTTTATTTACTTTTAACTTCAGCTGGCTTTAAAAGACTAAAGTGTGGGGGTTTATCCATTTATTTATTTATTTATTTATTTATTTATTTATTTATTTTTACTTAAAACACTGTTTTTGAACTGTTTTTACTAACAACTTTTGCTTGGCAAATACTCATCTCCTTATTCTCTGAAAGAGTGTGTGATCCCTGTTTTGAGTACATCGCTGTTTTCAAGAAGAACCGCTAGTGCATGCCCAAATTTTAAGGAACAGTTTCCACCTGTACATCAGATACTTTTCTGAGTTCGGGGGGACTTTTCTGCATCCTTTCAGTTCTAAAGGGGAGCTACCAAAAAGAAGGAGTCAAACTCTTTAGAAGGGTCTGTGGTGATAGGACAAGGGGAAATGGTTTCAAACTTAAAAGGGGTATATTTAGATTGGATATAAGGATGAAGTCTTTTACAGTGAGGGTGGTGAGGCACTGGAACAGGTTGCCCAGAGATGTGGTGGATGCCCCTCATCTAGCTGTGGACATCCCTGTTCACTGTAGGGGAGTTGGACAAGATGGCCCTCAGAGGTCCTTTCTGACACTAAGGATTCTATGATTCTATGACTTCCTGAATATTATCACCCACACTGTTCTTAGTGTGTAGTCTGTGGGGTCCATGCCCCTATTCCTGTGCAAAGCGTGAATTTCATGTAGGAATTTCTGTTCCCATTTCTTGTTGGTCAGCGTGGGAGCAAGTACAATAACTGACAGCAGTCTTTAATGAGTCTTATGGCAGTGCATAGGAGGAGAGTCTCCTGCCCTGGATGAAGATGACAGAGAGGGTAAAAGAGTTTGGGACAAGAGAAGGACACAGATAGAAACTGGGATGGGGATATAGCATAGCAACTCTGTGTAGGTTGTGCTCCAACTCAAGCCCTACATTTCTATAAGGAATGTAGTGACAATTTCAGTGATTCATGTAAGGAAATGAAGGCTAGCCATGGTTCTGGCTGGGGATGTGAGTGAAACGTCTGTTGATAGTGAGAAAAGAGAATTTGGGTCTGAACATTGGAATAGATATGAGTCTGAGCTTTTGCTGATCAGTGATAGTTTGACCAGAGACCTTCCTCATTCAGTTATCAAGTGGATTTTATTTTGTGCTTGTGAACAAGATTGCATTGCATATTTTTCCATTCTGTTAACCCTGTGATTTCTCTCACCTTTCCTTCTTCAGTTGTTTTTATTGTCTTTTTGAAGGCCTGGCTCCTAGCTCATTCTGGTTTTGACTTACTAGCAGGCATAATTTGAAAAGATGCTAATCTTAATCTGAACAGACTTGAATTGCCTGTACTGACTCCTTTGCCAGCACGTTTATGTTTGCCACTTCCCATTTGCACTAATCCATCTCTTTAGGCTGAAAACTGTGTCATTAAATCATGTTAACAAAACGTAGGTCTTTCTTTTTTTTTCCTTTTTCTCCTTTCTTTTTCTTTCTTTCTTTTTTTTTTAAATATAATTTCAGAGATGTAGTGCAAACTGCTTTACTGAATGTACCGACAAAACACAATACACAGCCAGGATAAGTGGCTAAGGTGTGCAGGGAAAGGAAGGGTGCTGAAACGGGGGGTATTTTTCAGATGGCTTCACTGCCATCCTATAGCTCCAAATACTGAGGGCTTTTTTTCAGAAGAATTGCATTTTCCCTTTCCAACTTCTCACTGGATTGTAAAGTTTCAAGAATATGATCTCAAACACATGCAGAAAATGGACATCTGAATAACATTCCTAGTGTGAAGCTCTGAACGGTAGCTGTGGAAATTATCTTGGGCCCCTTTCATTTGGTGGTGGAGAAATCATTTACCTGAAATGACTCATCCAGTGGAATTCATCCACATGGAAGATGTCTGTTGGTTTTTGTTCTTTTTTTTTTTATCCCAAGTTCACTTGAGTTAATATTCCAGTTAGCTTGTTTCTCAATCATCTTCTGAGTCAGAATTATTATAGCTGCACTTTTCTGTTTAACTGACTCAGCTGTACTATAAGCAGATATAGGAGTTTCCTCTTATTGTATCATAGAAACCAGCAAATGAAAAAGTACTAATAATTTCACTATTCTTTTCTTAGGCCAATACATTGTTGTTTTTTTATGTCTGAGATCAAATTCCTGTTAAGAAGATAGAGGCAAGTGAGGATCTATTCCACTGTTCAAATTAGAAACATTACAGAAAGAAAGAACAAAAACAAAAACCTGTAGCTATTTCTCTTTACCTGAAGAGAAAAAATGTCATACTTCCTCTGTCTTGTGCCATGTCTTACCCTCATTTCCAGAGTCCTAGTTGGGCTGGGTAGATTTGTGTCCAAACCCCACTCAAACTGTCACAGACCCCTGTGTAGCAGAGCTGGTTCTTAGCTGCTTCACAACAACATTTGGTACCTTCTTTCTCTATGGGATTGTCTTCTCAGGCAATCTTTATCTTCATTTACGGCTTCCATGAGACTTACCTTGTCATGATGTTCATGTACATGCTTAAATGACTAAGGGCACAGAATGGTAATGTTTAATCTTCATTGCCTTCTTCTCATTGCTTGAGGAAGTGGAAGTTGTGTATTTAATATGTAAAATAATTTGAGCACTTTTTTCACTAACTAGTATATACAAATAATAATTCCAGAACATTCTTTTCAACTTGAGGCTCTCCCCTAATCCCAGTACAACTCCTATGAATTATATTTGTGTCATTTCTTTGCATAGAACTTGTTCAGTGCAATTGTGCCTTGAAATAAAAAGAGCTTCATCACTAAAGCCTCTGCCTAACAAGAGATACAACCTCAAAGTGATGGATTTATTAATGGGGAAGGAAACTGAAAGAACACCAACCTATAACTTCGAGATACAGCAAGTTTTTGCACATTCTGAGTTTCAGACAAGAAAGAAGCTAGGGACAGGTATTTTAAGACATATAACCTTGAGCTGCTGGTGGTTGAATCAGAAAAAATCCTGTAATAATTCTGTCTTCAGGGAGTGGAAGGTCACAGCTGTGAAACATCCTTTTCTCCTAAGATACCATTCACAAACTTTCTCGGTCTAGAATTGTGAGTAAGCCAAAGGGTTTACCAAACAGAAGTGCACTGTGACCACATGTGGAACTGAATATTCCCTTCCATGTTGCATAGTAGTAATTAAGCCGGGGCCAAAAATGCAAAAATGAGACTACCCATTTGTTGTCTATTTTTTTAAAACAAAATTGTGAAAAGATTCATCTGTCTCTGGGATATCACAGCAAATTTGAAGTCTGGAAAAAGAGTTGTTGAACAAAAATGCAGACTTCTGGTATGAATGGCTCAGTCACAAAGGGAAGTTGCTGTGAGTGCAAAGTATTTTTCTCAAGTTGATGACACGCATCACTTACCTCAGAAAATCATTTTGCTGTATGGATTCCTTAAGGAGCCAGTTCTGGCATTTCTGTGATAATGGGTGCAAAAGATGCAGAATTCACAGACACTTCTTTGGTCTGTGCACTGAAAAGAAGAGGTGCACCGGGAGTTTCTGTCAGAGTCTCTTTGATGTGAAATCCATCAGTGAGAGCTCTTTCCTTTCCCAAATTCTCTCCTTCATATTCTTTTATTTAAATAGTCTTTACTCCTTTCTTCAGCCCATCTGCCTTTCCTTCTCTACTCATCTTACCGCTGCAGTGAAGATTTTCTCTCCAGTCTTTGTCCATTTCATCATTTCCCCATTTCCCCTACATCTTCACTCAGATAGCTGTTCTCTATGTTCTGCTCATGGGATGTTGTTCTCTGTGCTCATCTGTTTATCAGGACAAACAGGGACTTTAGCTGAAAGTTTTCATGAATTATAGTTATCACGATGATCTAGTGTGTCTAGTACAGCGCTGCTGAGAGACCCTCTCTAAAGTATTTTATCTTTGGGATAGATAATAGCCTAATGCTCTGTAACAAGTAGTCCATGTTCAAAGTGCAGAGTCCTGCAGCACTGATAAACAGCGACTCTGAATCAGAAGTTATAGCAGTGGTGAGTCTTCAACACAGTGATATATAAATGAGCAGTGGAGGAGGAAACCCGTGAGGAAAGAACGAGGATCTTGGTGTGTTTAGCTGCTCACTAATTCAGACAACTCGTTCCTCCCAGAAAGTTCTGAGAATGTTGCATTTTATTGTAAGCCTCCTACGTGTCTGTTTGCCCTCATCAGTGCATTTATAGTCTAAACAATAGTTGCTGGAGAATTATGATAACTAATAAATAAAATAAATACACTTAGAGATGCAAGCATCATCTGAGTCTTAAGTTTAACTAAATTCTTAAACATTTACCTACAAATGGACTTTAATGGACTTTAGATTCTGTTACATTGTGTTATGTAACAGGAGTAAGAGAGAAAGGAACAGTAAAGAGAAAAGGGAAGGAAATAATGGAAGAAGGAATTAATGAAATAAAATAATTACCAAAATGAGAGTTAGAAAAGTTAAGCCCCTGGTCAGAGTTAAGGCTAAAATAGACATTTTATTATAACTGATAAGTATAGTATGCAACTTTACTATGTGGGCAATATATGATTTACGATCTCTCTAAGTATTCATTTCCTTGCTGTTAAATGCCCCAGCTTTGTGAATGATGTGATGCTGACAGTAAAGTACATTTTCATGGGAACTTAACTGTTTTTTAAAATGAAAATGATTTTGTTTGGGATTTATATTGTGAGTGACACAAAAGACAGTTTTTGCCACCTTTCTCTTCTGTTAGGAAATTAAACTCCCACAGTTCAGGAGGAAATTAGATTGCTCCCAGAAAGATTTCACTCATTCTGGAAGAAATATAAAACACTGGTTCTAAATTGCGTCAAGTTCTTCTATTCCTATTAGCACTCTTTCTTTGTCAGCCTTCAGTCTGCTCTTTGTTGATTCCTCATCTGGATAATCAGAGCCAAGTATGTGTGTTTTTAAATTTTCCTTCAGTAACTGAGAATTTACAGAGCAAACAAAGAAAGTGAGAACATTTGCCAACATACCTGTTAAAAGTCTGGCACTTCTCTGTGTCCCTTTGCATTTACACTGTTTTTCCTCATGCTTTAAAATGCAGATTACTCCATGAAATAAATGTGATGTGGGGACCTGTTTACAGAATGCGTTTGTGACTGCTCATGGTTAAAGTAAAACAAAACAAAAAGTAATGCTGTAGTCATCATTAAAAGGAAATGGGCATTTATGCAGAACTAGTGATGTAGGAAGTGATGTTGCTTGCAGGTTAGAAAGCTTTATCCTTTTTGTATTCTGAAGAACTGTTTCCTCAGTGAGATGTATGTAAACATAATTATTTGCTGAAGAGCAGGAAAGTATTTCTATCCGTCCTGTGGGTCAGTAGTCCTAAACTTCAATATTCACAACGTAAGAAGTATATCTGTCTATGGTGTGTAGACTATCATTTAGATCTGGTCCACCAGCTCATTGTCTTCTGTGAGCCTTTTATGAGAGTTTCATGAATGCCACAAAATCGTTCTCATGGATACACATTCAATATGACCATGATGTTTAGAAGTTGCATTTAGAATCTGTACCCAGGAAATAAATCTTATAATATATTTTTTTTTTTTTTCTGAGAATAGTACCTTGGTCAAGGCCTGTGTGACCCAGAGAGAAACCAGCTCAAAATGTTTGTGCTAGCTCTCCTTGGAAGAGAAAAAAGTCTGGGCTTTCTGAGGACCTCCCTCTGACCAGCAGAGTCACATGCACGGAAACAGTACCCTCTGGTTTACATGATCAGTTAGAGCTTGACAGCATGGATGGATTTTGGTATATGCTGTGTCAGTTAGTTCACTTTTTACTTCATCTATCTGTCCCTTAAGTAAACAAAAATAGAGAGAATTTAATCATCCCCAACACTAAATTAATGAATAAGAAATGACATTTTTTGGTGGAGTTTCAATAAAAAGGAAAGGGACTGAATACTCTCTCTTGTTGCTACCAGTGAAGTGAGGAATCCAGCAACATGCAGCAGACTCTTAAGGGCAGTGTCCTCTGCTTGCTTAGGCAATTATAATATGAATTACTTGTTCAGCTCTCATTCTGGCATGTTTTCTGATCAAATCCACAGCTGTATATCACTCTTTGTTGCCATCAGAAGAAATGTTCCAGCTTTGTGTTGGTGTAACAGAGAACTGGACCTGGCTCACTGAGTCAGCATGGTATGCGTCCAGCTTATTAGCAAGAGGGCAGTGATTCAGGTCATGTAACTGCACAATCCCAGCCGAATATCTCTGGGCTGAGTCCCAGTGTGTATTATTTATTCCCCTAAAGTGCAGACGAACTTTGTTAACTTGGCTGTGAGATGGTCTCAAGATGACAAGGATGATGCAACCCTTTCTGAGTAATACTGTTAATGTTGCTTTAGCTACAGGAAATGATGCTTGAACGCTGTTGCATGCATTAGGAGAACAAGAATTCCTTCTCCAACAGAACACACTTTGTCCAGCGCCAGTAATATCACAGGTGAAGACCAAACGGAAAACCTTTCAATATAAACAAAGAAAACAATATAACACAACTGGCAAGCTTTTCATCTCTGCTGTCACAGGGAGATGCTGTCAGGATGAGAAGTTAACACATGGGAGCCAGCTGTAGCAACTAAATGTCTCAAGGAAACTTGTTCTTACATAATGAAATCCATTCACAAAGAATATCACAGAAAGTTGGAGTGACCTGATAAAACTCTGAGGAGATTACCAGATTTATTCTTGGAAAGGCAAGAAAGTGAAGCTCAAAGCCTGACAGACTTTGAAAATGATGAAAATGTGGCTGTTAATTCAAAAGTTTTATTTCCAGATGTTCAGAGAACTGATTTTTTAAAGATAGCGTGTTGCATAATATGTTGGAAAACCACATGTAAGTGTTTGTAAAGCAAACTAAGACCAAATCAGAAAAACAGTTACATTTAGAAATGTAGCAGGATATACCATGAAAAACTGCTAAAATTATCTGGGCAGAATTCTGGAATTCTGGCTTTGCCATAAGCTCATTATTAAGAAAACCATGCTGCTCTGCTGCCCTGGAGCAGCCAGGAAAAGTAATTTGAGAAAACAGTGACTTGCAGAATGAGGTCACTATACTGAGTTATACCAAGCATACAGTACCTCAACACAGCAGCACAGGTGAGTGTAAGATTTACTTGATATGTGATATGACATTGCTTCTTTCCCCTTCCCACTGGTGTGCACTGGGAGGAGACCATGGAAACAGCAAGGGACAATGCCAAGTGTTCTTCTGACCTGTTGTTTATTAGAGGAGCAGTCTCTCACATCTGCCAAGCTTGTCTGTGTGATGCTCTGTATTGCAGAGGTAACTAAGATTTTCCTGCTGCTGCAGACTCCCTGGTTATTATAACATGCTGGAAGCTCCAGGTAACATTATTCATTTCATTCATCTGAATAAGCAGAAGGTAGTAGTAGATGAAGTGCTTACTGTACTTTAGAAATGGCAAGACAAAAGCTTACACTACCCTTCCAAACATTTATAGTAAATTGATGTCCTTAATTGGATGTCAAAGTAGCATAAGTGTTTAAATCATTTGAAGTCTAATTAAAGGTAAAATCATTGTTCTGTGCATTTCTTTTGCTATGGATCAAGTAAAATCCAGATTTGAACTCCAACTTTTAGGAAGCTGTTAATGAAATGAGTCTCATTAATGTCAAACTGCTTGATTAAGGACCTGATTAAAAACCATTTGACATTAATGAGACTCATTTTATTAAGGGCTTTTAAATTCAGTACATTCACAGATGGAGGCTGAGTTAAAGTCTGTACATGTGTGCAATGTAATTGTCTATGAATCCAGTGCTGGTTGGTCTACATAGCTCACAGAGGAATGAGACGCTAAAGAAGGTATACAGCTGACCTTTAAACTTCATTGATTGTACTGCAAACCCCCTTAACGTTTTTATTTGTCTTACATTAGTTACCTTATGTTATACTAGTTGCAAATTTTCTCCAAAGTCATATGCAGGTCACCAAATTGTGAAGATGCAAAACTGCCTATATTACACATTTCTTTCTACAGTCTCCTAAGGAGAATGGGCAGTGAAATTTGAACCTTCTTCCATCTGTTTCTTCCAGCAAGACAACAGAAAAAGGCTGTACTGTGCTGGAATTTTGACAATGTGAATGCAGTGGTTCACTGTCAGACCTTCATAATTAGAATACTCTTGTCACATTTGGATGTGGACGTATCCCTCTCTGTGACCAAGGGAAAAAGACTTTATAACATGTTTGCAAATGTAAGAAATATATTTTCTGCATGCCAAGGAATAATAAATAATGAATTCTGTTTAACTTCATATATATCTTCACCTTCTACTTAGGTCTGAAGGCAAAAATCCACATCTTTAAAAGGGAAATTTTTCAAAGTTTTGCTCTTATTATAGCAAATGGTTGTTTAAAATGTTTTGGAAACGTCTGTAAAATATTTTCTGCTAATTGAGCTCTCACATGAAACCAAGTAGTCCCCTAGAGAAGAGAAGATATCTGTGTCATGATGTTTGCTTCAAGAATATGTTTGGTTTGGTTTGAGTTTGGCTGGAATTAAAAAATATGGTTGATATACCGACAGTTATCTATCATATTACTGCATGACGGTATGAGTTTGTCAGGGCTGGTCAGTTGTCTGATTCCATTTTGTTTGTGTAGTTAGAAGATGTCACACAGTAAGTCTTTTGTTTGTGAAACTATCTGTACAGTTTTGAAGCCTGAGCAAGATAATTTTATTTGCTTTACAGACAACTTGAAATATTTCCTTGATAGCAAATCAGAAAAAGCAGGAGTAGAAAGGCCTGCTGACAAGTCAGTAAATCATCTTACAGATGGATGACTGTCGATCTCTTTAACTTTCAGTTAAGAATTTAGGAGCAGTTGTCAGATTTTTAGGCATCTTAGCATTCCTAGGTCTGTAGGACAAGAATGATGCTTAGAGCTCTGCACTGCAGGACAGCACTTTCTAATGTCATTCACACTGTGCTTTGATGGTCTGAATCTGTAGAGGTGTCTGGTGCGATGGAGGATGGATTTCTGAAAGGTGCCCTGTATGTCTGCATTTCATACTGAAGCTGATGTGCTCTTTGGGTAAGGAAACCAGGTGATACTATGCTGCATGTCTTAATTAGTGACCTGTTTTTAATTTCTGAGGTGAGAGTAGATAAACAGGTGCTAAGATAAAGGGCTTTTTCCTTCTGCAACTTTTACAATGCAAGCTGCTCTATATTTCATATTCTCTGTGTTGATTCCCCTCTGCTTCATAGGTTGGCTCAATTTTCCACTGTAAGACACTCTTCATAGAGCAGAGGTGTATCAGTATTTGCAGTGTGTGCCATCCCCTTCTGCCTGGGAAGCAGGAACAAAGCATGGGGTGCTGTTGTGATGATGACCTTTGGCAAGCTGAGATGCAAAGCACCCAGCAGGAATTTCCTTCAGCACAAAGGTATTTAACAAATTCTCCAATTCCGTGGTGAGACCTAGTTAGTAGGTGGTCCACTTGTCTGTCTGTCTGCTTATCCTCCTCTTTCGCTTAGAGAATCTACAGTAAAAGCAGGAAAGGAAGAAACCACCACCAACAACAAAAAAAAGCTATTAAACTGGAAAGACATGTGATCTACATAATTGCTCTAATTGCAGCTAGTTCAGCAATAAATAGTCCTGCTGTCAAATTCAACAACTACTCAGGGGAAAATATATACCTGAGTTCTTTACTGTAACATGAAAGATGTGAAGAAACTCTTATGATCATTGCCATTCAGTTTAACGGACCAGTGACTAATTAAAGGGGAGGAAAAGCAGCACCATTGTTGAATTATTAAATAAAGGATTAAATTGGCAAGCATAAATAAACAAAATTAAACTGTGCACCTCTCTGGCCTTTTTGAGGTGCACAAATTGGTATATCAGTCATGCATGACGGAGATAGTGGTTCATCAGCAGCAGGGATTTTTAACATAATTGTAGCAAATGGTATTTCAAACATAGAGTCTCTAAATGCTCTGCTATCTGAGGACTCCTGAAGAAATAAAGAAAGAAAACTGCATGGGCTGTTGACAGAATGTCATCCATAAGGCAGGGTAAGAGGGAGAAAAGGCAGTCAGCCTTAACTCCGACACCAACTTTCTATGGCCTGGCACTGGTCACTCCATGTCTCTTGATTGCTTTGTCTTTAAAATAAAGCACAACTACCTGTCTTGTTCTAGTGCTGCAAACTTAGTGTTCATATGTGAGAAGCATGGTTTTACAGTGTAGAAACCCAGTCAGGATGTCCAGATCTAGTGCCCAGTAACAAAGAAGTGACACCTGAGGCAAATGTTTGTTACATGCATAGCATGCTGTAGAATTAGCACAGAAATAATTTTCGTTTCTTCCCTTTGAAAAGATATATACTTTCCTGATGCAGTGCGTTGACCCTGGTCAACAATAAAGCACTCATCCCCTGCTTGTTCACTCCCCGCATCTGGATGGGGGAGAGGCTTGGAAGATTGCATGTGGAAAGGATTTCATAGGTCAAGATAATGTCAGTTTATTAAATAAAGGGAGAAAAAGAACAGAATAAGTGATACAATGGTGGTCAGTCACCATCTGCCACAAGCAGACCAAAGCCCAGCCAGCCCTGAGCAACAACTGCCTTGGAACGACAGCACACTTCTGTTATCACTGAGCATTACCATGTCTGGCAGGGGATCCCACTATTGTCATCTGCCCCCTCCCAGCTCCTTGCTCAAGGGGCAGTCAAGAGCAGGGGAGACCAGGTGCTAAGCAGGCACTGCTCTGCAGCAGCTAAAGAACAGCTGAGTTATCAACACTGCTTGGGTCACAGATCTAAAATACAACTCTGTACAGGATTTTCTTCAGAAAATTAACTCCATCCCAGCCAGAGCCCATACACCGTTGCACCATCTAACATGATTTTGTTGTTGTTGTTGTTTTCCCTGGTGTTTGGGCTTTTTATAACTTTCTAAAGTTTTGTTATTATTCTGTATGTATGTGTTGGGCTGAGATGTCTTTTTAAGCTTAGTTCCAGGCGACTTCCAATTTTGAAATACAAATGACATTCAGACCAGAGGTTATTTGCACCCAGCCGGAATGAAATCCTTAGATTTAAACATGAGCAAAGTTAGAAAAAATAAGGTTTGTGTATGAGCTTTGTGCCTAATCACTATCTTCTGGTGTAAAAGAGGGTAAAGGCAAACTAAGGAAAATAAAGTCAAGGTCTTTCCAAGTGCAGTGGGACCAGTCCTTTTTAAATAGTTGAAAACAATGTGCAAATTATTTTTAATGTCTTTGTTTTTATGCAATTTTGTACTTCCTTGTTTTTTTCCATGACAGAAAGCTAAAGAGCTTGATCTGGTGAAATATCTGGTGAAATATCCTGACTGGAAGCAGGAAGTACTGTAAATGGCATAAGAAAGCATATTCTCATGACATTTCCTGTCCAATTTTGCTGACTGCATATTCAAATAAAATCATATTCAAAGTGTCAACTGATTTTTCCTTTTTCCATGCCTCTCATCATTTCCTTTTTCACATCCTTTATCTTCTGCTCCCTCTTTGTCTGTAGCATACATCTTGGTGCCGTATTCTTTGGTGTGGACATAATTTTTCTTTAGAATTATTGAGCAGGATAGCTCTGGATATTGGCTGCTAATATAGATTAATTTTTGTATGAGAGCTAATGTGGAAAAGGCTGGCTATTCTCAGGCCATTGTTTCCTCTAACAATATTTGGTGCTGTGCAGTGTGAACGACCTTTCCTTCTACACTGCTGGTACTAACCAGTGCCCTGACGGCAGTCTGAGCTGTACGGATTTGGGTTGTTGGTGGGCACCCACTCCTTTCTTATGGCATCTTTCCTCAATTCTCCAGAGTAATTGAGCAGCTATGGAAGACAGGCAGTGTGAGCAGCTTCAAAAATGGTGTTGCACTTGCAACCTCCATAGGGAAGCTCCAGAGACTTTAGAGGTTGGGACAGAGCTCACTGCTATCGCATCTTCCAGGTGCTGCTGGTAACATTTGCCATCTTCCTGTTCTGCTGGATATGGCAACTTGTCTGTGTCCCCTGCTGGTGGAGAATTCATCTGGCTTCATTTGACACATTCATTTGTATACAGGCACCAAATAAACATATACTGCAAAAACTGCTGGTTCTGGCCAGAACCATTCTGACCTGAATGTCTATTTAATGTTGATGGCTTGCAAAAAAAGGGAAGCCACACAGAAGAGTACAAACGTTCCCATTGTTTCTGACAGTAGATGGCTGTAATAATTCTGAAATTAACCATTTATCTGGTAGGATCGAATATCAAGAAAATTTTATTCTATCTCAAAAGTGATATACTTTTTGGAGATTAGAAAAATTACATAGATGGCATAGTTTTATATATTTTAAGTGATATCATCAAGCATGAGATAAATTAATGGGAGAGTTCATGATTTTTGAACATAAAATGGACTCAAAAATAATTGATTTTGAAATTTTGGGTGTGGAGTTCCTTCAGGAGACCAGGCTTCAAACATTTCAGACTGCTGAAAAAGACATTGGGAAAATATCTGCAATTTGACACTGAAAAGACATGTCCCCTTATCCTGATAAAAAAAAAAAAAATTATAGAAGTTAGTTAATATTCCAGCAAACTATGTAGGTTGCTATGAAAGTAATGCCTCCTATTTCTTTCCATGGAAACTATGATAGATGCAAAGAGAACAATGACCCCAGTTGATAGAGAAAATTCTAAGCTACAAAACACTCCTTTTCAACACAGTCACCACCATTAGCTGATTCAGTGGATGAACTGATTGAGAAGCATTTAATTTGGGGTGTAACAGCTCTTCAAGGCTGTTTGGAACATGGTTTGTCTTTCATGTCTCTGTCAGCACTGCTGAAACACACCACCGGCCACCTCATTGTGCTCACTTCCACTCTTTGGTCTCCAGAAACATTCAGCAAGCATCACTGAATGTCAGTGGGTGCCATTTTTCAGCATGGAGGAATGCAATGACACACCTTTGCACTTCCATGCCAGGCATCATTCTGTCAGACTGCCCTTCTGCTGCCATCTGTCACGCAGCAACAACATGTAATGGAATATTGGCAGGAAGGTTCAACCTCTACTGCCATCCTATCAACATCCACCTCTGATGTTGTGGGCCAATATAATAAAATAGGAGGCATTACTTTTGGATCAGCCCTCATATAAAGCCTAAAAACTGGTGCTCATGTAAAGAAACAGAGACGATTACATGCAGCAGAGATTTAGAGACCAGCAGAGCATCATGGTGTTGTATGAGCTCTGACTCTGCAACTATTTGCATTAATATTGTAGTATATGCACAGAGAGCACACCATAGATACAGACAGTAACAACAGCATTATTAATTCAGAGGATTTTCTATGGAAGTGTTGAGCAACATGTGAGATGATTGGACTATTAATTTGAAAGCAGTTAAAGCATCTATTAAATTACTTCGGACATTGTTTCTAGCAACAAACTACACAAAAAGCAGTTTTGTTTACACTGAAGAAAACCAGTATTTCTGAACGTAAACAATCAAACTCGAGGTTTCCACTGCTAAGACTGTACTCACTGCAGGCACAGGAGGGTAATATGTTTGAACAGGCAGGATTTTGCTGTGGTACACTGGGCTGAGCTAAGCCCTGGAGCTTGTCAGTAGGTTCAAGATCACAGAACAACTGAGGAAGTTGAGGACTTCTTGTAAAAAGCTCTACACAAAACTGAGGAAAAAAAAGTGCTTGTTCTGTGATTCATGCCACTAGAAATCCCCTGCAACTCGAGGCAGAAGATTAAAAGAGGATTTATTTCGTTACATTGTGCTGGCACTATGACTCTGTGTTCAGGAATACCTGAACTGTACACCACCAGATCACCTCTGATAACAGATTTCTTCAGACTTGAGAATATGACCACATTTCCATAAAATTAGCAAATTCTGTCAAATTAAAAGGTACACTCTACAGTACTTTTTTTCTGGCTTCATGCTGACTGCAAGAGAACAGCTGATATATGATCTGATAGAAGATCTGCTAGGACAAATTTAGCTTTTAAATACTTTTTGAAACAAATTTGAGCCTGCAGAGTGCATACTATCTCAACTATTTTGCTTATGAATCTACAACACTTTGGGCCTGACATGTGCCCAAATAATTTATTCTCTTGTGGAACTATGGCTGTGGAATCACAGGGCTGACAGGAGAGAGTGAGGATAGAGGTGGATCTCTGTCATTTGCATGTAGGGAACAGAACATAATGCATTACCAGTGGGAAGTTGGGAATGCCTTGTTCCCTTCTGGAAGAGGAGGCACTCCATGTTTATTTGAGAGTTTGCTCAGATAGGCAATAAACGTTACAAGGTGAGAACCCCAAGTCTTTGCACAACCGAAAACGTGTTCCCAGAAGTATTGCTACCCTTCCGGGGATGCTCTGTGATTCCTGCCAGCAAGTCAGGGAACTTAAGGTAGTGAAAGGTGTTTTTTTGAAGTTGAATTGGTAAGATGAAAATGTGTGTTCGTGCTTCCTGTATATTCTATGCCAGTTAAATGTCAGCAAACAAGCAAACAAAAACCACCATCACCAAACAAACAAATAAAAAAGCCCCAGCCAACCAACCAACCAAGCAAACAAACAAACCAAAAATCTGGAGTTCTGTATTTTTATTACTTAAACAGAAGTGAGCCTTTCCTGGAGAATCTGGACGTGATGGAAGCCCCAAACTCTGACAGTCAGTTTAGTTGTGGCAAAATTTGCCATCAAAGCTTGTTGGATCTGTATGAGTGAGTAGGATAAAAGAGCTTTTGAGTAAGACAGTCCTCTGTTGCCTCTGCATCCTTTGGGTGCATTTAGACTGCATCTTTTTGCTGAACTGAGCACTTTTCCACCCATGCCATGTCACCTTCCCCTTCCCACCATCCTTGCACCAGCTCCAACACCACACGCCTACGGCTTGCAGCCTGGTGAGAAGGTGGGACTGCTGAAGTGACCTGGTTTGTGCCACGGCCAAACACTCCTGAGATTCATCAGAAGACATGGGTAAATACAGGGCCAGTATATTTGCTGGCATCACCACCAAAACATCAGATTGGATAGAACAAAACATGAAATGGCATCCTCTAGTATTTTAATTCCACCAGTAAATTAAGCTGATGTGTCTCAGCACCGTTGTGAAAAAGTGGCTGCTCTCTTCAAATTAGGACTACTTAGTTCTCATCTTCCTCAACTGCTTTTTTCTTTTCTTCTTTTTCTTTCTTTCTTTGACATTCTTCGTTTCCTTCTTTCCTACTTTCCTTATCTCTTTCCTTCTTTCTCTTCTCTCTTTCTCTTTCTCCCCTCCCCCCCACTTTATTTCTTTTTCATTTTTTTTTTACCCTACATTATTGAGTTAATTTTAACCTGGATCAGTTTCCCAATTCATTGCACTGCACAGCCACACAAGTGCTGTCAGGACCAATTTGGGAGCATTAATATTGGATTATGCTGACATCAACTACATAACTGAGTTAATAATTGCATACCTATCTCAGCCAGGGACAGAGAGAGGAAAAGAGGCACCTTTCACTCACTGGTAATTAACACGCTCATCTTAAAATGATCTCTGGTTCTCACAGATAGGTTGTTTTCAAATAAGCTGATGCACAGATTGTGTAAGTGCCTGTACCAAACTGTAAACACAACTGACTGCAGTATGCAACTATAAACTATCGTGTGTCTACATGTAGACAACTGAGTTTGCATGTTTATGAGGTTGATATAAATCTGTCTGTTTTGTTTATTTTGTACGTTTTTAAACATCGTTCTTCAAGCTTCGAGAGGAGGCTGAGGCAATGAGGACTGCGCCTTTAAGGGCGGATGTTCCCAGGCAGAAGCTGTGGGTAGAGGGTTGTGAGGACCCTTTTGTTATTATGCACAGCCAATTAAAACCAAATAGAAGATAAAGCAGATCCTTTGCAAGAATTTTAATTCTTTAAATGATCACTGCAGGTGTCATCCATCATTTTCTAAAGAGCCTGTAGCTTTAGGAGCAGGCAGGAGGCAAGAGAAGGGGACAGAGTAAGCAGATTAGTTTACAAAATAGGGCCAAGCTGTGACACAATGCACGCTAGAAAGAGCAGAAGTGTTTTGTAAGTTGCTTGAGCTCTACTCCATGCTACACAGATTGAATTTATTCCAGGAAGTTACCTTTCCTCAGCACGCCTGTCTGGGAATGGCTTTATACTGATGGCAGTGACAAGCAGCTGCAGCGAGGCATCATCTTGTCCAGCTCCTTGTTCATCACTTTGTTCCATCAGTCAGTTTTGTTCTGCTTCTCCTTTTGTTCCTTTACAGACGGATGCTGCACGTATGCTGTGTCCTCCCCAGATTTTCCAATGGATGTGAATAGTGTGACCTCCTCAAAAACAGAGCATCTTTGGGAATTTTTCGTTCTTTGTAGCAGGAAAGGTATGAGGAGAAAGAAACAGAGGATTAAGAGCAATCCAATGAGCTTAGCTGAAATGCTGGAGGACCAGTAAAATCTTCCCTCCCTGTCTTGAAAGCAGATCAGAAGTTGATGGACTGAAATGAAACTCTGTTAATTTGATTTCAAGTATTTTCTCCAGAGGCATTCAGGTATGGCCACCAGTGGAGACAGGATGAGTAGGCTGCCCAACTTGATATGGCAGATCCCTGTGCCAGGGAGATGTGAGGTTTTGAAGTATAAATCCTGAGTAACTCACCTACGCGTCGGTGGGCTAATGCAGCACCCAGAGGACTAGAAATGTGCTGGATTGGTGTGAGCGCGCTGCAGGTATGTCAGCTGGGAGGGAGAAGTCTGCAGGGCCAACTCTGTCCTCATCCACACACCACAGGCTTTACCTCCCCAAGGGCTGCTGCTGTTTGCACTGCACCTGCACTATCCTGTGTGCTCCTTGTTTTTCTGACTTGTATTGGGGCACTAACAATGCAGCTGGACATCCAAAATACCCACCCTCAATGCTAGTAAGACACACTGCAGACTGGAACTACCTATAATAACAGATACTACTTAGGTCGCCCAAATATCTTCTGTTCCTAATTATCTTTAGGAATTTAAGAGCTTAGGATACAGAGGATATTTTCTTGTTTTCCATTGCTAATTCTCTTATTCACGTCTGGAAACTGCATACATTTCAAGGTTGCCAGATGTACTCCTCTTTCTGACTTTCTGGTTTCATGAATTAAAATGAGGAAGAAAAGAACAAAACACAGTGGAGACCATGATTTTTTTTCTTCTATTATATGCATAAATGGTGGTGGCAATGTACCTGGGGATTGAAGAAGATGACTGAATAACTCACAAGAGAAAGGCTACTGCAAATACACTCATTGAATCTTCAAATCAGGATAGTAGAAGCAGATAGGAGCTGGGATTATGGAATTATGAACCTGTTCTCCAATTTTTGTCTCTGTTTTCTGCTGGCAAGAAGTTTCGTGCATAAATAGATGTAGAGATAAAAATAAAATCTTTCAAGAAAGAAGCCGCAACATTAAGTTGTAGTTTGTTTAACAACGGTAACGGTTGTAACTTAGCAGTTGTTCAGTTCTTTCGTCAAGTTAAGGTAAGTGAGAAAGCTGGTTGTCAAAGTTGAGATGTTCAACCTTTTTTGCAGTTGCCTACCTTGAAGTCACCTGGGACCATCAGTAGACCTGAGGAGGGAAATCAAAGTCCACACAAGCCTCATTTAACACCTGTACCCATGATGTGTATCAGCTCAAAGTTTGTGCTTGCCTAGATTTATCAGATTGGACAGGCTAATGTTTCGGCTGCTCTGCCTTCATCAGGACATGTCTTGAACCAACCGTTAGCTGCCGTTTGGAACAGATTTTCACATGTCGAGTTAGTTAGAAATGCTTTGGCAGTCAGGTCATGTTTCCTGTCATGATGGCTTTTTACTGCGCTTTTCTTTTCTTTTCTTTTCTTTTCTTTTCTTTTCTTTTCTTTTCTTTTCTTTTCTTTTCTTTTCTTTTCTTTTCTTTTCTTTTCTTTTCTTTTC